>NC_067160.1:34735493-35005493 GCF_903995435.1 Acomys russatus | reverse complement strand
GGCGAGCCTGTCAGAAATGTGGAGCTTCAGCACCCAACCCTCAGGCCTCTGGGTCAGAAATTTTGCGAGCGGGACTCAGCCAACTGTAATAAACTTTCTCCTTCAGGGTCAGATTTGAGAACTATAAAATCAAGAGGCTCCCACAGTGCCTGACAGAGTGTCTCTTAGAATTCAGCACCTGGTAAAAATGTCTCCTTTGACAAGCTGGCATAAAATCGTTTTCGCGGACAGCAAGAATGATAACCCCATCCTGTTTCCACTTCTGCCTTTTTTTTTTTTTTTTTCCAGGCAACTTGGAACTGTACTCCTTGCTCAGTCACAGTCAATACCGTGCCTGGGCCTTTTATTTCCCCTTCCTTTCCCTGCATTTTATTTGCTTGTTTTATTTAACAGCCTTACTATGAATCTTTTATTATAGGCCTTCTCAAATCCATTTTGCTAGTAAGTGGATTGGCAGTGTGGGGTGGGATATAATTTGAAATAAATTGACTTGCTCATGTAGTGATTGGCAGTAGAAGTCTTTGGCCAAGAAACAGACTAGATAGAAAAGGAAGCTGGCCTGGAATTAAACATGTCCTGCAGAAAACATTATATATGTCTTTGAATATTTGTTCATGGTAAGAAAATGCAAATGGCATAGACTGATAAGAAATGTGCTTGTAGGCTCAAGGTTCTATTTCTCTACCCTAATACTGGGTACATTTTTAGTGTCTCATTATTGCCCTATATACAAGGAAATAGATGAACAGAATAAACCAGCCTACATTTTAGCTACATAAAAAAAAAAAAAAAAAAAAAAAAAAAAACAAAACTGGAAAATGTGGGGTAGGGGAGACAATAGGAAAAAAGAGAATTGTGTTTTCTGTGGTGTTACAGACTCAGCTCACTGGTGTCTACTGCTCCAGATTTTTTCACCTCTTCCTCCCCCTGCCTCTTACTTTATTCCCTTTCTCGCCTCGTTTCTCTGAGATTTGCACTTTCCATTTGCTCTTGAAATCAGTTAACGGTTAATCTATTCCCTGGCATTAGCACTTCCCTTGGGGATTTACCAATTGATTGGCCTTTTAATCCAGTTGTTAAAATTCTCCCAATACTCGCTGACACGGGGCACTTTCAATTTGGGTGTTTTAAAGTGCTGGCCAGGGTCATTAGGAATGTTAAGTTCTCGTACCTACTCTGGAGAGTGCAGACATTGCCTACGCATTGATTTGCTCGGTGAAGGTGGCCTCTGGGGGGAGGGCGGCGGGGGGTGGAACAGTTGCCAAGTCCTGAGCCCAGCCTACACAGCACACCTCAGAACAACTGAAAACGTGCCGTATAACCTTCGCAGGTCCCTGCACCTGTGAGTAAGTCACAGGTGGCACCTCATGCTGGCCGGTTGCTCCTTTATGGTGGATGGCTGGGTCTTCAGCAAACTCAGAGTCTGTGAACAACTCCCTAGAAATTGATGGTGTTTGCATTTGTGATTTTTTTTTATACACTTAAATCACTAGAAATGGAACCTAATAGGCGATAGAAGTTTGACCGGACAGATGCTTAGTTAAGAAGCAAGGTTGTACCTTACATTCTCTCCTCTCTGGCTTGTATCTTACAGCGATGTGAGGACAAGGAAGTCAGGATGGTGAGGAAAGCTATGATCTTGAAGGTATTTTATTAATGTTTTACTGCAATATTTATTAAATGCTCACTACTATTATTTTTAAAGATTATATATTTATGTATTTTATGTATATGAGTGTGTGTACGCTTGCATGCTGAAGAGGACATCAGATCCCATAATAGGTGGTTGTGAGCCACCATGTGGTTGCTGGGAATTGAACTTAAGCCCTCTGGAAGAGCAGCCAGTGCTCTTAAGCATTTATCTATCTCTCCAGCCCCCAGTACTACTATTGTGAAATGCTCAGTATTTACATTTTTTTTTTTTTTTTTTTTTTTTACATTCTTACCTATCTTGTATAATCTGCATGTGTTAGTGTGTGTGCGGGAGGGTATGGAGGTCAGAGGTCAATCTTAGCTACTGGTCATCTGGTGCTGTCTGCTGTTTCTTGAGTGTCTTTCACTGCTCTGAAATTCACCAAGGAGGCTAAGTTGGCTGGCCTGCAGCCCCAGGGATATGTTTGACCCCTTTCCCAGTGCTGGGTTAACAAGCATGCCACCACACCTGACTCTTTATGTGGGTTCAGGGAACAAATTCAGGTCTTGATGCTTGCCTGAGTACGACAGCACCCAGCCCTACATTCTGTAACTTTGTAATGGCGAGAGTTGCTCTGTTAAAATCCTAGAAACAGACAAGTGGATTAAAAGTCTTTCTTGAAACAGCATTTTTTTTGGGGGGGGCTTGTGTTATTTTTTTGTCGTTGTTGTTTGAAATATTTGAAAAATCAAGATGTTTGCGTTTAGTAGAAAATAAAGACATTAATGAAATCTACTCAACATAATATATAATAGTGTCCTTTTCATGTTAGTCTTTCCTAGTAAGTTACTGTTTTTTGGAAGTGAAGGGATGGTCCTTAATCATACCTAGGCTTTTACTACTTGGTATGGGGCTTGGCCTATGTTAGGTTCTATTGTTGAGTAAGAAAGCCAGTGGTTCAGTTGTCTTCTTGGTGAGCTGAGTGCAGTCTGTGGTAACATGGAGGTATGAAGCATCCCATGAACTTAAACACATCAGTGTCTTCTAGTTACCCAGCACTCTAGCCTCTTAGGGTGCCTTCCAGGACCTCTTGGTTGGGGCTGTTGAAATGTTTTAGAATGAGAGATGCCAGCTGTCATACTGGGCAAACAGTCCATTGGTTATAGTTGGCTTGTCCTCAAGTTTCTTTTAATTTTGATTGAGTGTATAACATTTAAAATGCAGGGAATCACACATGTACAGAGTCTCTCTCTGTCTCTGTCTGTCTCTGTCTCTGTCTCTGTCTCTGTGTCTCTGTCTCTGTCTCTGTCTCTGTCTCTCTCTCTCTCTCTCTCTCTCTCTCTCTCTCTCTCTCTCTCTCTCTTTCTCTCTCTCTCTCTCCTCTCTCTCTCTCTCTCTCTCTCTCTCTCTCTCTCTCTCTCTTTCTCTCTCTCTCTCTCTCCAGTTTCTGGTGTTTATTATTAAGACCTCAATAGAACTCTCCTTACCGGTCCTCATGGCAGCATTTATTCCATGAGGCATGCTTCCTGAGTTCTATCTGAGAGAGTATTGCTCTTGATTCCTCCCCGTCCCCTGCTTAAAGGGAAAGAGACCTTGTGTGAATGCACACCTATGGGACACAGGGAACCCTACAACTCAATGTAAGATGTTTTGCAGGCAAGAAGATACCTTGAACTGGCCGTGCATAAGCAGAAATAGGAGAGCAGGCTAGTCCAAAGTCCACTGCTCAAAACCTTTTGTCTGAGGAGAGAAGGGTGGGAGAGCTTCCTCACAGGGGGCGTAGTAGACATTTCCCAGGCTTGGTAGCAGAAAGCTCCTGGCCCGTGAGTGTGGTGACTATGGGTCCGCTGTTAGCAGGGAGGAATAGAGGGAAATGATAGAGATGGATGAGGGAAGACCCTGCTGAGATGGGGTCAGCCCTGAAATAGAATGATTGGCATAGCAGCTCTGAAGGATATGGGATGGAGCTGGGGGAGCTGCCAGACTGTTAGTATGAGCTTCACCGTTGAGAAAGAGGGAAGTAGGAGGAGAAGCAGGGAGGACCAGGGTTGGGTAGAAGGACTTGATGCTAAATGGTACTTTGTAAGAAGCCTTGGGCCAGCGTTTCCAGTCAGAGGAATCCCATTTCACTGCAAATGGACTGACATGCTTGGGCAGTGGACTGCAGCTGCCTGTGGGAAGAGCAGCTTTGGTGTCCATGTGGTGATGGCTTTTCAAATACTAAGGCTGTGGCCGTGGGGCCATTTGCTCTCCATGGTTGGAAATCTGAGATGTTCTTCGTCCCAGCTGCTGAAGTTCATCCCTTGGGTCTTGCAGAACTTTCTACATTCACAGTTTTCCAGTTTTTATTATAATTTATTCACATTACATCCTGATTGTTATCCCCGTGGTCTTATCTTCCAGTTCCCACTCTCCCTCCATCTTCTGTCCTATTCCCTTCCCCTAGACCTCTGAAAAGTGGGATCCTCCTTTCTCTCTGACCATAGCCTATCAGATCTCTTCTGGATAACCTACGTCTCCTTCCTCTGTGTTCCCTCAGGGCCTCCGCACCAAGGGGAGGTGATCAAACACAGGCACCAGGGATCCTGTCAGAGGCAGTCCCCACTATCTATGCCCTTACCCCTGTGGGGAATGATCTTTCCATTGGCTACATCTGAACCAGGGATTTAGGTTCTCTTCTCGCAATGTCCTTGTTTGGTGCATCAGTTTTTGCAGCCCCCCTAGATCCAGATCCAACTAGTGGAGCTCCTGATTAACCACACCCCACCCCATCCTTCCATCCCCTAACTCTTCCATACAAGTCTCAGTATTTGTCCTGATCCTTCTCTGGGTAGACTCTCTCAGAGAACTTCTATGTTGGGCTAATGTCCACGTATACATGAGTATATACCATGCCTGTCTTTCTGGGTCTGGGTTACCTCACTCAAGATGATCTCTTCTAGTTCCATCTATTTGTCTGCAAATTTCAAATTTTGATAGCGAAATAGTATTTCATTGTGTAAATGTACCAGAGTTTCTTTATCCATTCTTCAGTCGAGGGAAATCTAGTTTGTTTGCAGATTCTGGCTATTACAAATAAAGCTGCTAAGAACACAGTTGGGCAAATGTACTTGTTGTATGGTGGACCGTCTTTCATGTATATGTCCAGGAGTGGTATAACTGGGTCTCGAGGTAGCACTATTGCCAATTTTCTGAGATAGTGCCAGGATTGATTTCCAAAGTGGTTGTACAAATTTGCACTCCCATCAGCAATGGAGGAGTGTTCCCTCATCTCCACATCCCCACCAACATGTGCTGTCACTTGAGTTTTTGATCTTAGCCATTCTGATAGGTGTAAGATGGAATATCAGTGTCTTACATTCATATGTAAGAAGCATTGCCTCCTCTGTCTCCAAGCTCTGCTGAGCTCAGCTGAGTGGGACAAACCATCCCTCTGTTATTGCAGTTAACTTTGGGTCTCACAGTGTCCGTTCTGAGCTCACAGATCCTTAATCATCACCTTGGTAGATCTTACTGACAGGCCTGTCATATCCTTCACCTGGTCTCTGAAATCTTGCGGCCATGCCTTTCTTGGGCTAGGATTGCTGCACTGGCTCTTCTTAGTTGCAGTGAGTTTGAGTAAAAACAGCTCAGCCTCTGCCTGAAAATCTGGGTCAGTTATTCCTGCAGTATGCTATTCTTTTGGTCCCCGGGCACAAAGAGTTTAGTGTGCTGTTGCAGTACCTATAGCTTGTTCATTGGAACCCTTGTCATGCCCAGCGGCAAGTGTATACACCCCTTGGGGACTTGAAGCTTTCCAGAGCAGAGGTTTATAGGTAGAAAGTGAAACATCCCTTATGGGCCAATGGGAGTGTCCATTAAGAGAAGCCCCTCTGGCTCCTGTGCTTTTCTTGGGGGCCCACAGGCTCTTCCTACTCAGGGCACTGAGTTATTTAGAAGCCTCAGTCACCCCTTCTAAAAGATAGCACCTGATTCCTTCTGAGGGTTATTAGCTTTTGAGTCAAGATGGTTAGAAGGCTGGTCCAATAGTCTATGATGCCAGCCACCACTGGGCATTGCAGTATGGGATCCAGAATGAACCATACGGTCTTTGTCCCCGTCCTGTATCTTTTCTATGAAGAGGGCCTTGTGTAGATGCCTCCTGAGCAGGCAGTCTTCAAACCATAGGCATCACTGGCTGAGCCCCTTGGGTTTGAATTCCCTGGCATGTTGTTGAGCATTTTTTAATAGTATTGGTACCCTACAAGCAAGCCTTCTCTTTCACAGGACTCAGAGCAGATTTGTGGCCGAAATGAGCTCTTCAAAAGGGTGCTTTTTTTTTTTTTTTTTTTTTTTTTTAAATCTCAGATGGCATGACTGCTCCAGAACCCCAGTGGCTTCCTTCTTGATTCCCCTGGGGGCTTGCTTAAGCTTTGCGTTTCCACCTAATCACAGGAAAGAATTTAAACTATATCCTATAAGCAGTCGGACCCCAAGGTGGTTTCCAGCTGTAAAACTTAATTAGTAGATCTCTGGTTTAGAAGTCTGTGATATTGAAAGATAGGAAAGAAGTAAAGCCAGAGGCTGAGAAGGCCATCTAAGCAAAAGTGGAGGATGAGAGCCAAGTGCTAGCCACAGGAATGATGAAGAGACAACTGTTTGGAAAAGCGTTTAGAGAGTCACATCAGTAAAACCATGCATCTGGAGGGAATGCCTGTCTAAAGCAGTCTTGGGATTTTGAGATCTGCCAGGTAATCTGAAAGAAATCCATCTGTTGGATTTTTGGCCGTTGTATTTAAAAGTGTTCCTGGTGATCATGCCTCTAAAAGACATTTGAGCTGCCTGGAGCCAAAAATGTTAATAAGCTGTATTTAATCAACTGGCTCTTGAGCTGAACCCTAATATTAATTTTATTGAACCAATTTTTTCTTCCAAAAATTCAGAGCTTGGATAAGCCAGGAATAGATTGAAGCACAATCTGAAATGCCGCTTCTATCTATAGTGTTTCCTGTGTGCCTCTAGAACTTAGAACAGGGTCCAATACTTACTAGATGGAATAAATAATGCCTAAGGGAAGGAGTTTTCTTGACTAATAATGAGCTTGGAAGTTTTTCCCATGGGCATTGAGCTGCTACTAGGAGATGTTCGATCTGCAATGTCCTAAACAGTCAAAGAGAAACACCTTGTCTACAGTCTTAAAAAAAAAATTTATTTATTCGTGTATTTTATGTATTTTGGCTGCTCTTTCTTCATGCATGCCAGAAAAAGATCAGATCCCACTATCGATGTTTGGGAGCCACCATATGATTGTTAGGCATTGACTTCTGGGCCTCTGGAAGAAAAGTCAAGTGCTCTTAACCATGAGCCATCTCTCCAGCTCCACAAGTCTTATGGTAAGCAGAGGCCGATTCTATTAAGTATAGGCAACTCAGATGTTACTTGATTTTTACCTGATCATTGGCTTCATCAAAACTTACAATAAGAAAAGGTTAAGCATTAGTCTTTCCCCTCTCTTGACTGCAAGCAAGGAAACCAAACATCCTGGACTCTACTTGCTATCACTGTGTGACACAATGCCAGGGAAAGGGGATCCTGTAGCACTCCTAATAGACCAACTCATGCAAACCAGTGTCCTTTTAGCTACTCCCCTCTCACCATTTTAGGAGTTTAAGAAGATGGTAGGAAATAGGCCATGTGTTAAAATAATAAGGATGCTTCTCAGCATCGATTTAAATAAAAATGTTGGGAACTATCTGAAATAGTAATGGTTAGGGATTGCTATGGGACTTAGATCTATTAAATCACCTGCAGTTTGATTTATGAAGATAAGACTTTATATCCAAGCTAACTACATTAGCTTGAGATCAACTTTCCACATATAATGAACACTACTTCCCCCTGCATCTTTCAACTTTGCTGTATCCTACATCCCTGTCCATCATCATCCCCTGATTTCAGTGACTTGAGAAAGGTGAGGAAGCTGAGTGATGGTCTTGGAAAAACAGGCTAGTGAATTGAGACCCCAGAGCATCACTTTGCCCTGTCTCCCCTTCCTCCTGCCACTGCCCAGTGTTCAGATGCCTTCTCTATACTAATGAGAGATGAAATGGCCACTTTCCTCTTAGCATAGTTTCAGTGGCTCCTGCCAAAGCCATGTTGAATTGTCATTGCCGTCACACTGTAATGGGAAGTGAGACTCTCACAGGTGAATAGATCATGAGGGCTATGTTTATGTCTTGGCTAGTTTTTATGTCAACTTGACATACGCTAGTGTCATTTGAGAGAATGTCTATAGTATCTACTGAGAAAATGCATCCATAATATCATACCGTAGGCAAGCCTATAAGTCATTGTCTTAACCTTAGTGATTGATTTGATAGGATCCAGTCCATTGTAGGTGGGGCCACCCCTGGGTTCTATAAGAAAGCTGGCTGAACAAGCTATAAGAGCAAGCCAGTAAGCAGCACTCCTCCATGGCCTCTGCGTCAGTTCCTGTCTCTGGGTTTCTGCCCTGCTTGAGATCCTGTGCTGATTTTCTTCTGTGATGAACAGTGCTGTGGAAGTGAAAACCAAATAAATCCTTTCGTCATCAAGTTGTTTTTTGTTGTGTTTCAGCACAGTGATAGAAACTCTAACTAAGACACCCTGTGTGGCTGGCTGGATGCTGCGCTGTGGAGGTAGCGTGACCTTTATGACCTTTCTGTGTGTGTAATCATTTGCCTCTTCCTTCTCTTCTATAATGTAATATCAGGGTTCGCATCAGATGCTATAGCCATGCTCTTGGACATCCCAGATTCCAGTAGGGTGATCTAGACAGATGTCTCTCAGAAATACCCCAGCCTTTGGCATTGTTTTATATCAACAAGAAGGCATGGACTTAATACTCCTGTAGTGAGACATTCTTAGAACACCCAAGAAACATTGAGCAGGATGTTGTCTCCCATCCTCACCTACTGAAAACTAAAGCGTGCTGTAAGTGCCGTATGAAGCCAGGCTGCCTGACGCTGCCACTTTGTAACTATCCCTGCTCTCCCTCAGTTTACTCATCTGCTAAACTTAGCGTTGAAACATAACAACCTAGCTGATAAGATAATTAACAGAATCAAGTGCATTTAGATTTTTGCCGTGGACTGAGGATGAAAGGCGAGCACAAGTGGTTTGGGTGGCACCTTTCAAATGCTGGGTCCAAGTCTCCTTATATCCCTTCGACCCCAGGAGGGGAAAAAAAGATCAAACGTAGAGAAACACTCTTAGGAACATCTGTGCAGTGTTTCTTATTTAACTAATATCTGTGTGAGTACTTAGCGAGGGAATGAAGAACATTCTCCTTCATCTTCATCCTAATCGATTGTGAAGCCACAATTTCAAGTGACTTTCTCATTTATTATTAATTCAAGGCTCTGTTATTGAATACCATAGCCATTGGCCGCATGTGGCTTTTATTTTCCACGTGTGGCTTTTTAACTTAAGCTACAATTAAGTAGAATTAAATTAAACCCTTCAGTGAACAGATCAGTTGCTCAGCAGTCACGTGGCAAGTAGCTCCCACGGTGGCCTCATGGGAGGACATGCCTGTCAATCGAAGACAGCCCTGGGACATAGTGCTGATTTGGCTGTGGTTGTGGACACAGGCACACACAGCATCTGTTACCCCTGACAACCATATGCCTGTGCACACCCAGGCTGCTGGGTACTTGAGAGTTCTAAGCACGCACAGGCTGCTGGGCACTTAAGAGCTCTGAGCATGCACAGGCTGGCTTGGTACTTAAGGGCTATTAGAGGTAAACAGCAAGACTTGCAGAGAGTCATAACAAATTCAAGTCCGTTCAGGACCTGGAACCTAGTTCTTTTGCCTCTTTGCTCTGATTCTCTGTGCACCACACACTTGGGCAGGGGCGGGAGGGATAGTGTTGCTGTCTACTCACAAGAGAAATGTCTTGCAGAACCCTACATGGCTACGTAGATTATCTGATATGAGTTGGGTAGTAGGTTGTCCCAACTTTGCAAAGTAAGCTTGAGGTCATTACATTATGACCCTTCCTTCATTTCTGTGGCCATACTACTATGTGTTCCCTTTGATTCACCCCAACCCTGCCTTTTCCTTCTGTGAGTAACATCAGGGAAAGTTGTTAAAAAACAAAAAAAAAAAAAGTCAGGCAAGATGAAAAACCTGCTACCTTTCAGTAACCTCCAAGACTCAGGCCTCAGTTATCATTGTTACCAGTGCTGGAGTTACGGAGAAGGCCACCGTGAGCTGAAGGCATGGTGACGGAGTTACGGAGAAGGCCACCGTGAGCTGAAGGCATGGTGACATGTTGCAGTGGGTGTGAGACAGGACCCCAGAAGAGTTTGGCTGTTCGTGAGTCCAAGTTTGTTCTGTGGCCTGTAGAGGCGATCTCCTCCTATCACTCCAAGGCCCTCTGCATGTTTCTTTTCTCAGTAACTTACCCACCTCTCTGGCAATCTTTGGTGAGTATGCTGGTCTCCAGAGAGGATCTTGGAGTCCCTAAAAGATAGCATGCTGCGCTATGTTGTCTTAAAAAATTAAATGCGTGGTCAGACAGGCAAAGAGCACTTTGCTTTAGAATGGCTCAAGGCCAGCATAGGATCACCCGAGATTTTACACGGTAAAAAGGCATGTTAGAGAAATTATCTCCAAGGAAATGAAGAGAATCCTGTCAGTTTTAAGGGCAGAGCACGAGAATCAAGGGGCTGTGCTGTGGTGGTTATATAGGTCACCGCCTTCCCATTTCCTTTCCTCAAAGACTGGGAGAAAGGACTGGAAGGATGGGTGGAGAAGGCCCTGTGGACTAAAGGGCTCTCTGATTGCACTGGATGGTTTAATAGTCCCTTAATTGAGTGGAACTGGGAACTGGGGGTTGTTTGCCAGGGCCTGGGAAAAAACAAAGGGCCTTTGGGGCTGTTTCCTCTTCGCTAACAACTTAAGAAACACTCTTAAAGTTTCCTAAACTTTATTGCAGTCTGGATATCTGGGCTGTACTTTCAGGGCCGACCACTACTTGCTAAATTGTAGCACCAGGGATGCACTGCATACAGTCCACTGGAGACACTTGCATCGCTGCCTGATGTCAGTATATCGAAATCCTGGGAACCACTCGGCAGCTCTTCTCTCGTTCACTTTCACTCTTTCTTCTCCCTCCCTTTCCTTGTATTTTCTGTATTCTCCCTTCTCTATTCTCCTGGATAGTTTCATACACTTATCTAACTGTCCGCACCAGGTCCAGCCCCTGTTTTTCCAGGAAGAGACTCGAGTCTTTTCTGCTCAATTCTGAACAATTACACTATGGAATACTACTCAGCTATTAAAAACAAGGAATTTCCGAAATTTGTGGACAAATGGATTGAACTAGAAATGGTCATAATGAGTGAGCTAAACCAGAAGCAGAGAAACTCAAATAGTATATACTCACTTATATCTAGACACTAGGCCAAGGGGTATGTCTCATGAAAGTCTTCACTTACCAGGAAAGTGGGATAGAGGTGAGGACATCCTAAGGTGAGAGAAATATAGGAGATAGGGAAATAGATGGATCCAGAGGGTCCTAGAAACCTACAAGAAGAACACTATGATGGGCAGATCTGGGCCCAGGGGTTCTGCTCGATCTATGGCACCAACCAAGGACAATATGTGCAGTCATCATCAAACCCCTACCCAGACCTAGCCAAGGGACAGAATATTCTCCACAGTTAAGTGGAGAGTGGGGACTGACTTTCACATGAACTCTGGTGCCCCATATTTGGCCATGTCCCCTTGATGGGGAGACTCGATGGCACTTGGAGGAAGGATAGCAGACTACCAAGAAGAGATTTGATACCCTAGCATCATATTACAGGGGAGGAGGTCCCCCTCAGTCACAGTCATAGGGAAGGGGAATGGGGTGAAAGCGGGAGGGAGGGAGGAATGGGAGGATGCACAGGATGGGATAGCAATTGAGATGTAATATGAATGATTTTATTTTTCAATTAAAAAAATGAGGCGCTATAGAGTTCTTTGGGCCCTTCCGGTGTCCAAGGGATGCCAGAAAGAGCACCCAGTTTCCACCCTTCCACCGTCACCCCATCCCTGAGATGCTTTGTTTCCTTACAGTAAGCTTACTGAAGCCCTGTCACCCTTGGGCCAGCTCTTCAGTGTGTGCGGGTTTTTTTTTTTTTTTTTTTTGTTTTGTTTGTTTTGTTTTGTTTTTTTGGTGTCCCCACTTATTCCTTTGTAAAGTAGGGTTATAATAAGCCTAGTCTATGAGGGGATTGTGGATTAAAGATATCACTTACCAGAGTACTTTGCAGTTAACAAGTTGAATGAAATCGCCATTTTTCTAAGTAAAATAAAATATAATGCTGGCACAGTGACAACTTCATCTTTTTTAGCCCCTCACTAACTAACTGCTCAATAAACATGGCATTGCCATTTTCCTTTGTATTTAATCAGTCTATTTTATTTTAATGTATTTTTTTCTTATTTGGCAATTTTCATTTAGCTTTTAAGTTAGATAGGGGCTTTGTGCATTAAGGAAAATATAGGGTTTTCTGTGTATGCCTAAATAGCTTATGTCTCTGAGACCCCCTCCTCTTTAAGAAAAAGGCATTTTCAGATCTGGAAAGTTCTCCCTAGACCTTCCTGCCTTATTTTACTTGCCCTGGATTTTCATCCTCAACAAAGGATGCTGACCTTAGCCTCGAGCAAGCCAGAAACGCTGCTGGAAATGGTTTCTGTCCTTGTTGTCTTCTTCCATTGAATTTAGTGCTTCTTAATACCTCCGTGAGGCCTGCCACAGGTCGCTTCCAGCGTGAGAAGCCAACAGTTCCCAGCAGGGCGTTGACCCACGTGGATAACCAGGTGCCTTCCTCAACAGCCCAAGGCAACTTTGAGAATTCCATTACCTGGCAAGCAAGTGTCGGCACCGATCCAAATCTGTTCAGTTTCTTATCCCTGCTAATCCTACGAGAGCCATAGAAGCTTTGGTTGTAATTTCTCCCTTCTGTTGAGGCTGAGGCTGAGGCACGGGGTAGGTTAGGAAACCTAACCCAAGCTTACGTCGTGGTAGCAAAGACTAGCCTGGGCTGGACGGCTCATAGCAGCTGTTCTTAGGCCTGCACTGTCTGTCTTCCACACACCGTGCATTTATCCTCATGATAGTCCTAAAGTAGAGAAAAGTCCCTGGGCCAGCACAAGTTATTCCTGGACAGCCTGGTGCCTGGCTGTAAGGGGTAGCTTGGCTGTCCTTCGAGACCTCCTATCCATCTCCAGAACAGAGAGGAGAAGAGGCTGCCTAGTCCCAGAGCACTGGACCAACTAGTGTGATGGAATGAGGTGTTCCTCCTGTTTCCTTAGGATGGCTGACAGACAAGCTACCTCAAGCTAGGCCCTGCCTCTTGTCTGTTGGCTGAGGAGTCCCAGCACTGTCCTTTCAAGTGGTCCTGGGTGATTTCCCAACAAGAAGTGCGGGAGGAAGCTTCCAAAGGAGGGCCTTTGTATGGTGGATGGTTTTCTGTGCCCCAGTGCGACTTGCCGGCCTTTGAGGATGCCTTTAGTCAGCAGGCTTTCTTTCCCTCTTTTGACATTCTTCTGTGGAAGGAGAATAACATCATGTGGCTTTGTTCATTAACCCATCCCCTCTTCACATCAAGCAAATTAATTGTTGCAAACCTTAAGTATCTCTTTCACTCTGCTCTGGCCAGGGTCCCCTAATGCCAGTGTTTAGAATGAAGCTCTCCTCAAGGACAAATCCCCAAACTCCCAGCCATGGTTTGGGGATCTGAGCTTCTGCAAATCTCGTGCACTTGGGGACATCAAAGGCTAAGCCTCACCGGATCCAGCATCTTTGCACCGCTGGCCATGGCACTTCACTTTTCTAAGTTTTCCCCATTATTTATTTACTATGTATTTGTTCATTTTTAAGTTCATGATACGTAATGGGATCTTTCAGAGTGTGCATACATTGGGAAATAATTAAATCAAGTGGATGACTGTGTTCATTACTTCATATTCCTCTCTCTGTATGTGTGTGTGTGTGTGTGTGTGTGTGTGTGTGTGTGTGTTGAGAAATATAAGCTCTACTTTCTAAGAAGTTTTCAAGTATCGACATATCATTATTTGCTGTAGTCATCATGCTGAACAATAAATTCTTCTTGGGTAACTGGAACTCTGCACTTTGACCAGCATCTGCTGGTTCACTCCCACTCACCAACAGCCTCTGGGAGTCATCGCTCTACTCTCTATTTCTGTGAGTTCACACTTTGTAGATTATGCTTATCCTGAGATCATGTAATATCTTGTCTCGCTGAGCCAGGCTTATTTCACTTGGCATAAAGTTCTTTGGGTTCATTCACGTTATAATGAAATTTTCGCGTTTTTTCTCTTCCCTGCCATTTCCCGTGTCCTAGTACTAGTAGATGTCCTTAGAAATTGGAAGGATAACAGAAATCTGTCCAGGTCTTTATAAAGTGTGATGGCTCCTGGGTGTTTGGCTCTTGCTGAGCGTCATCAGCAAAGACAAATGGGGTAAAGTGCTTTTCCCTAGGCAGCTAGAAGAGCACATAGATGGACTGGCTATGCCAGGCTCCAAGCCTCTTTTTCCTTCTGACATCATTCCTGGTGCATATCTCAGATGGGACAAGACATGGAAGTCAGGGAACTGGGTTAATCTGGAGCTTTTCATAAAGCATCTCCATGGGTACAATGCTGTCCCCTTAACCCCAGAGATGCACATGAGTATCTGAGACCACAGATAGCAATGGACCCTGTAGTTGGTTGATGCCTTTTCCTTCTTGACTAAGAACTATGTCCACTTGGACCTAGCTTTCATACTCAGTTATGACAACAAAACGCACAGTTTTCTTTTCCTTCTTTACAGTTTCATTGACAGAAGATTCATTTGTTTTCCCTGTGGCCCTTGGGACTTCATGATATGATATTTTTCTTTGTTTCTTGAAAGTTTTGACCAACTTCCTTTCAACAAATACCTTGTGACGTCTTTGTCTCATATTTGAATTGCCACAATTATTGGTTTGCACTTTCAGGTCTTTATTAAGGAAAAGAGGGTTAGGCAAGGGTTTTACAAGTCCTACTATACCATGACAGTGCATATATTACAGAGATGGCTGCTGTGACTATGAGTCTTGCTTGGTAGTTTGATTGGACTGAGAGATACCTAGAAGGTTGGTTTATTTGTTGTTGTTGTTGCTGCTGCCACATGCACGTGGAGGCCAGAAAACATCATCAAGTGACTATTATATCATCCACCGTATTTGTAAGATAGGCTTTCTCCTTGGCCTGGAGTTTGTTGTATACACTAAGCTTGTCCACCTGGGTCTAAGAATCTGCCTATCTCTGCCCGCCCCCAGTACTGGGTTTGTTATAACCACATATCACCATGGCCAGATGTTTTCATTTTTGTACATGGATTCTGGGTATTGAACTCAGACCCTCATGCCTACAAAGGCAAGCACTTTATTTATACTGTCCCTAAAAGATGTCAGTCTTTCCAGGTAACTTTTTCTGTCCCCTTCCAAGAACCCCCAAATTCATGCTTCCTCAGAATTCCTGTAGCGTGTCATTCATATGTGTATAATATGTATTAGAATGCACACAATTCATTCTAGTCTTACAGAAGGCAGTTACTATGTTGTCTAAACGTTGTTAGAATGTTAGATCTATAGAGAATCAATCCATTCAACAAGCCTGCTTTCTGATATACCCTACCTTCTTGGTTCTGGGAAGGTAAAAAGTAGTCAAATGTACAAAAATTGATGCCTTTAAGGAGATCATAACCAAGCAGGAAAGACAATGACCATAATATCCATGGAGTTGCTAATAGTAGTACTTAAAGAGCACTATCCATAATAACTTAATTCGCACCCATGTCAGGGTAGATGACACCTCATTTTAAAGATGAAGAAAGGGAAAGTTGCATGCCCAAGGGCGTAATCAGTGGTGAGCTAAAATTTGAACCCCAATCTGTAAATCATAAATACATAAATAAATATAAAGTAAGCCAAGCCAGCTTCCTTCGCTGTGTTACCGTGGTGAAACAAGCTTCTAAATGTAAATAGAGAAAAACCCATGCGAGGAAAGATATGGTAGTGCTCTTGTTTCCTCCACAAGCCTGGGCTTTCTACAGGGGCCCTGTGACGTCAGCCTTAAGCAGAGAAGGGAGATCAAGCATGAAGAGGGGCATCTAAAGTCAAGGCACCGAGTAAGAGACAGCCTGCTCCTGGAAACTTGAAGAGCTTCTGTCACCTGAATATGGCGTGTCAAGCGAGGGGTAGCAGGCAGGAAGCAGATCACAGGGAGGAGTGCTGCGGACATCCTATGTGGCTAGTTCTAACAGTTCCCATTGCCTGTGCAACACCTTCCTCAGTCTCCTCCTCCTCCAGGATTCATACTCAGAGGCCGGGTTGGAATCTGAGGGTTTCCCAGCAGCCAGAATTTGCTGTCAGTTGTCAGTCTGGTCAGTGTGTGGAAAGGTTCATTGGAATCTCTGTGAAATAGAGTCCTGGGACATTGCTCAGCCAGCTCCTGTCCCTCAGGTTTTTTGGCACCCCTGTTCCTCTCCATGCTACCTCCAACTTTTTTTTTATGAGAGAAGACGTGGGAATATGAACATTCATTGAATTTCTGTTGACAATGCCTGCAGTCTTTATCCCAGAGGATCTGGGAAGAGTTGGTGTGGCCCTACCACATGGTTTCTCCACCTGGTATCTTAATCTGGCACCAACGTCAAGCCGTGTCATCGTTGTCTTCTTGTTCCTGTTCTTTCTCCTTCTCTTCCTCTTCTCCTCTTCCTCCTTCCCTCACCCATCTCTTTAATTTTGTTATTTCTGAACACAGTCTTCTTAGAAAGTAATGCACTACCCTTTTGCTTCGGTAGCCTTAGAAATGGGGATTATAAGCACATGCCCTCACCCTCAGCCTTCATAGTCATTCTTGACTAAAGAAATCACAGACACCCCCTGCACCTCGATCTCCTACTTGGATATTATTGAGTACTGAATGGATATCAGCATTTCCTTTCATGTTCTTATCAGTTCTGTCTTCATAGCACATTGTTTGAAGAATAAAATGGATGGTTTCTCTAACAGAATTAAAGAATTTGGGAGCTAAGCTGGAACTATTAACCACAAACATGATCTGTAGCTGCTTTGTGGAGGATGCTGAACAGATGAGTGAAAGGGTGAGTGACAAAGCAAACAAAGAAGACAGCTACGGTCGGAGTAGTAAAGCACAGCACTAAGGAGAAGACAGTGGGACTAGCACCTGGCTCCCTCTGTGTAGAATGTTGTAGTCAGTTTGGATGCCCGGACTTTCTTAGCCACCAGAAGCTACTCAGTAGTTTTACCGTTAGAAATGGATTTGCTTATCTATGATAACAAAACAAAATTGTTCTGTTTTCTGGGACAGCATTCTTTTATTAATATCCCCCTACAGTCTTTTCTGCTTGAATGGATATTATGTAAAATCTTATTTTAGTCTCTTTTGCTACAATGATAAACTTGTCTAATAGCCATTATTTACAAAGACCTACAAATGAAGACGGTCATATGTCAACCTCGATGACAGGGACTTGGAGTTCACTGATTACATTTGTCTTTATGCTCAGGGTGATGAAATCCTTCCTTCCTCTAAGTATCTGTGTTAAATAGATAAGATGCACTTAAATGAAAAATCAAGTAACAGCCTTAGGAAACCCAACTCCCTTTCCAAAACAAAGAAACTAACATTGAGCTGCCATAGTGGTATATACCTCAAGGTACCAGAGACCTGGAGGACAGGTACTAGGACCATCCACTTCTTAAACATACCCTTTTTCAAATGAGGAACATAGCTACTATTTAGAAGTTATCTGCTAAATAACCTAGTGATTTGAAAATAGTGGTTTAACCATAGAAGTATGATGTAATCCATTTTAAAAAGCAATACCTAGGGTGGATTGTCATCACTGTGACACGTAGCTGTGAAAATCACATGACAGGAATCATTCATCGTCACTGGCTCATTGTGTCTAGGCTGGTGGTAAGGCAGAGCATCCTTGGGGAAGCATAGAGAGGCAGGTATGAGTGGGGGGGGAATGCAGTCTGTCTTCACAGAATGCCCCCAGTGACCTGTTTCCTTCAACTGAGCCCCACCTACACAAAATCCATGAATTGGACCAGAGCTTTCAGGAAGGTTATAGTCACTTTCTTAAGTTCCATCGGTTGTCAACCAAGTCTTTCAACATGTACCTTTGGGGGCATTTCCTATCCAAACTATAATGTTGTAGTTGTAACTTTTTTTCCTTTTTTCCCAAGAGAAGACATGAGAGGCTGGTTCTCTCACCCTCTAAGATATTCCAGAAGGTCTCCTCATTCACATTCAACTTGCAACTTCAAGTCATTCTCGAACTATGTCCGAGACAAGGAAATAGCACTTTTAACAAGAGTTTGGTCAGGATTCTGGAACCATGTACAAAACCCTTGCTCCATGCGAGGTGGGAGTATGGGCTGCTTTTCTGTCCTGGCCAAGAACCAAGTTTCCAAGGTCATAATGTGTAGAGTTAGAGTGTGTTCTTCGTGTTTCTCGCTTTACCGTGACAGCTGTAAGGGCTTGGTTTTTGATGAAAGGAAGAGATTTTGTGTGAAGAGAAAGACGTGGTATTTAAGGCCTTTGGGGAGGGGAAAGAGATCTAGGTCACCTGCCAAGGTTTCCTGGGGCTTATGAGGATGAACACACCGCACTGTAGTTAACCCCAAAGACAGTTTCATTCTCACTGGAAGGTGAGTTTTAATTAACATAAATGACAGAAGGAATGTGTCCCAAAGAGGGTAAATGTTTCCCCAAATTGGGGTTGCGTTATCAGCTTGAACTTTGGACAGTCAGCCCTGGTGAGTGGCAGTTCAGAAAGTGCTGGGAGAAGTGATCAGAAAGAATCAACACGCCTCGATCCTTGAGCCAAGTCTTACCAGCCTTCTAAAGCAAGAAATAAACAGGTGGCCTCAAATGCCGTGCAAATGCTCCCTGACAGTAAAAATTGGTTTGATTGTGTAACTATCTCCTTGGGGTCAGTAAAGGCTCTGAGCTGCTCTTCATCCGTGACTAATAGCACACTCTTCATGTTGGTGAAGCAAGATTCCCTTGATGGAGTGCCAGGATGGCTTCTCTGTGATCAGGAGATGGCAGCGTATGTCTCATCATAATGCTTGCTTTGGAAGGCCGGAGCGATGACTCAAATCGAGATCATGTGCTGTTCTTTGAGAGGACTGGGGTTCAATTTCCAGTGCCTACATGGTGGCTTACAAGTGGCTGTAATTCCGATTCCAGCAAATCTGAAGCCGTCTTCTCACCTCTGTGGGTACAAGGACCACAAGTGGTACACAGGCATGCATGCAGGCAAAAACACCCTCTCGCCTAAAATAAAATGAAATATAAAGTGTTGGGTTTGTAACTAGGTTATTTTGAATGTAAGAGTATATCATGTTCTGATTTAACCCACTGATAACTTCGTATTGATTCTGAGCATTATCTGACACATCAGTGTATTTCAAAGCTCTCTAGATTAAAAACTCCATAAAAAATTAAAATGAAGCTATGACATATTTAATATAGAAAAGGCCAAGAAAGGCACTCAAACAAAATTTTTCCCAACCTTCACCTATTTCCAAGTGCCTTAGGAAACAACGACAGGCTGCAGTTTAGCCAGTGCCCCATTCCTGTATGAGGAACTCTTTGATTCAGTCCTAGCCTATTGTTTATACTTCAAAATGCCTTACACTCAGTTCTCAACAGTCTTCAAGGTGGTAGGAACACCGAACAAGTGAACCAGCTCCCAGAACTAATTCAGTGTCTTTTAATGCGAGAATACATTGCCAGGCACACTTCCCAGGCCCCATTTATCTTTCAGGAATGGATGCTTTTTTTTTTTTTTTTTTTAATGCAATTGACTATTAAATGAGTTTGGGACAAAGCAGAAGGCAGCTTTTTCCTATAACTCTAGCCTTGCCAATGTGTTCAGAAAAGGAAATGCACATTTTTTAAAAAAAGCATTGACTTTTGTGCAAATGAATCTTCAGTTCAGATCAGGAATGTGAGCATTTTTTTCCCCATAAATTGGAAATGAAACATCACTGGCTATAAAATCCACAAGAAGCCATCTCTGGCTAGTTCTCCATAATGGGTATTTTAAAAGACCCCTCTCTGTTCTAACTTTTAGCTGAGTAAGCTTAAAGCTGCACTACATGAAACAAAGAAACAAACATTCGTTACTTAGGAAAATGTAAGTCAGTAGATGGACCCTTTAGAAAGACTCTTGAATTAAATGAAGCTCTTGGTGGCAAGGGACAGGAAATGCAACTCAGATTACCTGAACAACAGGGGCATCTGTTGGATGGGAAGTGAGCATACTACACCAGGAGGGAAGGGTTAAGAGTTGTCCCAAAGTCAAACTCTGACACTGGAGCTCTCCCCATTTTCTCCTTGTCTCTCTTAGCCAGCTAGCTTCACTGTCCTCTTCCAAGTGGAGTGTGGCATTCCTGCATTCCTGGGCTTTATTTGGTAGTCTCAGGGCCCTTCTCTTTTCTAAGAGAGCTATCCAGGAACACTGCTTTGTCTGATTGGCTCACAGGTCCAGTGCTGATCCCAGCAACAGTTGCTCCCTAGTGACAGCAGCCTGCGATGGTGAGTAGTGTGGACCCATTCCAGTAAGAAGAAAGGTTTCACAGAGAACTGGCTGCGGAGGGGGCCCCTCAGACTGTCATCATTGCTTTAGCTATTTTTCATGCGGAGAAGATCACATGGGAAGACACTATTTCTGCTTTCCTGGCATTTGCAGAAATGTTCATGCCAGACTGAAGCGTTATTCAAATGCTCTATTGTACAGCAGCATGGACACATGGAGGAATTGGCTGTCCCAGTCTCCAGACGTTTTTCTTCAGGCCATCGTCAGTACCATGGGCTCCTTTCAGAAACCAATTTCTCTCCATGCTGATTTTGATGGTTTTCATACTGTGCTCTTGTTTCGGAAATTAAGGTCCTCTGGTTGGAATGCTGAGTTACAAGTTGGGGATCCAGGGATGTACCTTCCTGCTTTGGTTAAGGCTTTGGAGCAGTTGGGGAGATGCTCCCCAAGAATTGCTGTTGCAGGAGCCACACAGTAGAAGAGCCAGAATAAGAACAAAGGCACAAGAGGGCTCAAAGCAGAGTAGAGGATTGAGATTCCTGAAGGCAAGGTGAACAGACTGGTTGTATCTGGGCCCCACCAATCAGGGGCACAGGACAGTTCTTCATGTTACTGCCCAGTCTCAGCTGTGGTTATAGCCTGCTGCCTCTGGATAGCTGAACTTTATAGCAATGGGAAAGTTATCTAGAACTTAAATACCTGGTTCTCTATTTTGATCTGTTTCCACTTTAACACATCACCACAACACATGAACCACAATCATTGCTGCTCATGGTCAGTAGGTCAGAAATTAGAAAGGTATAAGCCTGTTCTAGGAGTCTCTGTGCAGGTGGACTCAGGTGGTCCTAGAGCTGGGTGAGGGGGAAGAGTGGTGGCTGGAACCCACGGGCTGACTGGGAGCGTCTCTTTCTATGAGTTTCAGCAGCTGATTGGCTACTCTGCTTTCTTTACGTCATGCCATCCTTATCACTAAGGCTGATGACAGACACTGTATGGTTCCAAGATGACCTCTGCAGCACACAATGTATAAATGGCATCTTCTTCTATGACCTACCTTTTAAGTAATGTCATTTCTACACACTCAGGTCAACTGGTAAAAGTTGGCTAAGACTTAAGGGCAGATGATATAGGATCTATCTCCCAGTAGAGATGCATCAAAGACATTTTGAGTACCTTTTAGAGTCATCACATAGCCTGTTTAGTTCCCAAACACAAGGAAGGAAGCTGTTACCTTTGGTCTGAATATTATATTTAAGTGACTCAGTTTTGTAAGTACATGCTTTTATACACATAGCAGTCTAATTAATTCCTCTGGGTAATTACACAGTCATCAGACCTTCTGTACATAGTAAAAATTAATCAAGACCCTTCATGATCTTTCAGGCCTCAGAACTCCATTTTGTATTCCTATTAGGCATTTCAAGTTTAAATGAAATAGTTTCCAAATGCGTTTCAGGAGCTTTCGTTCTGTACTTCGCAGCTGCCCATGTTCTGACTTCGCCCTGAGCTCTTGTCCTGTAGTACTTGGGGATTGAGTCAGTGCAACTTACAAAAGGACCTGATTTTCTTCTGGTGTCTGGTTTAAAGAGAGGGAGGAGAATGGCTATGGACTTTGTATAAAATAGAGATTAGGGGAGGATAGATTTGTGAAACCTGACCTGAGTTAGGGCACTATTCTTTTACATCTGGGACCAATATAGAAATTCCCCTTTATATTGTCTGGTGCCATTCATGCCAAATGCACATTTTCTCAATTGTCTTTCAAGTAGAGAAAGTCCATAGATCTCAAAGTACTTGTTTTTCCTCCTATTCCAGAATGTAGCAAAGTAATCTGTTGGAATAAAACCAGCAGTTGAGTAACTCATGCAAAGGTAATTTAGAGCACAAATTAAATCTGTCAGAATGATATTAGATTTGCAAAAGCTCATAAATAACAAATGAAAGGTCACAGAGCTGTGAAAATGAGTGTGGACTTCTTCATAAAGTGCTGCATTCAGGGATGGGGCCCACAGTGCATATTCAAATGGCAACATCATAAAATGGAGACACGATGTCTTTTCTAAATGTCTAGAACAGTCCAAAGGCACAGCAAACTCAGAAAATCACCAGAGTCCTAGAAAAGACCCTTCATGTTAATAGCTGAACATTTGCACCATGAGAGGATTAAAGCTCCAGCTGGCCCTGAGAATCTGCAGCCCCCTCAGCACAGCCTGTATTTCAGTCACTGTTAGACGGATGGTGAATGCTTGTCAAATGTCTTTCATTTCTCCATTCCTAGAAAACAGTAATAGGATGTTTGGTCTTTATGATTGATGTAGAGATGTCAGCATTAGGTCTATTAATAACTGGTCCAGCCCATCCTGTTTTCCTCATGAAAAGGAAAGTGGAAAATATAGCCATGATCACTACAAAGTAGACAAATTCTTTTACTGCACATTGTATGTAGGTCTTTCTAGAGCCAAACTGCACTTGACTTTTACAAGAGAACGAAGTCAATATAAAAAAACAATGTATCAATTTCATCATAAATTACATCTGCTGCATATTAAAATATTTTCTCAAGAAAGTAAAAAGTGCTAGGTGTGGCAGCTCCTGCCTGTTGCCCTGGTGGATCTCTGTGAGAGGCCATCCAGGTCTACTTAGGGGGTTCCAGACAAGCCAACATTACATAGTAAGACTCTGGGGTTTTGTTTTGTCTTGTTTTTAAGGAAGTAGACAAAGATACAGAGAATGTGAAAACCGAGAAAGGTGATAATCAGATGTTGCACCTGGAAATATATAGAATTTAGATATAAAAACTCTCACAGCTTAACAATACAGAGTCAATAGTCCAGCTGGAAAATGGGTAAATAATTTGAATGGATATACTCCAAAAAAAAATGTACAAATGGCAGACAAATACATGAAAACATATTTAACCCATTGCTACTTTGAAAATGCAAAGAAATTATTGTAGATAATAAAATTCAGTGAGACACATTAAATGTGTACTATGCAGACCATAGTTGTTTGTTTTAAAAAAAGAAAAGAAGATCAAGTACTGATGAGAATGTGGAGAAAACTCCAGCATCTTCTATTGGAAATGTGAGATCGCAGAACTGCAATGGGATACTGGCAGTTCACCTCAAGTTTAAACCCTTAGCACTCATGAGACCAAGGCCTAGACAAATACTTAATAAACATTAAATGCATGTTAGGCCCCCAGAAATGTATGTGGATGTTAATAATAACATTATTCATAATACCCAAGAGTGGAAATCACTCAAATAGACATCATCTGATGAATAAACATATCACTATTCATACAACAAAACATCCAGCCATCAAAAGGAATATTATCAATACAATAATGTAGATAAACCTTGAAAGCATTATGACATCCCGAGGGAATAGGACACAAAAGGCCATATACTGTATCATTCCGCTCACATGAAATCCATAGAGATGTGAATTAGATTAGTGGTTGTCAGAATATGGGGGAGGAAGGAACTGGGAGTGACTGCTAATGAGTATAGAATTTTTAAATGAATGAAAGATATGCCCTAAGCTAGCTAATGATGAGTTTTCATGAATTATAAAGCAGAAAGCTTTATGTAGTATTAATTTTATCTCAGTAAAAATCTTAAAGAATAATTGTACATAAAAGTGAAAATTTCATTGTTAGACTTTTAAGAACAGTTTCAAGTTGTGACAATACATGCCCACTTAATTTTTTGAGTGTACAAAGTAATATTAAGCTTCCAGAACTTTCCATAGCTTTGGTGTCTCTCCCTTTAACCTTTTTTCCTAATCATTCCTAAGCCTAGGAAAGGCCTCATTTTCCTAAGAAGGATCAATGTCACAAACTGTTGGGAGAATTAAGGCTCAACTACTTAAGAATTCAGTCGTTTTTCATTTGACACCTAAAAAGTCATGGCTAAGAAAGGATTGGAACGCTATAAATCTGAGAGCTTTTTGTGAACAAATTGGGTCAAAGGAATCCAGCTTGCCCTCCCCTGTGTAAAGTGATGGTTCTTGTTATATTTGGGGCATGTATATCCCAAAGATCATGTACTGAAGGCTTGATTGACAGCCTGTGGCACTACTGAGGTAGTAGAAACTTAGGAATTGGGGTCTAGTGGGAGGAAGTTAAGTCCCTATGTCTTTGATGAATATGTGCAACCCTCCTCCACCACTTTTCCTGGCTTCACAGGAGTAAGGAGCTCTACTTCTCACTCTCCACACCATATAGGTCCTCAAACAACAGAGTCAGCTGACCATGTACTGGTATCTCTAAAATCACAAACCCAAATGGACCTTTCTGCTTTGTAAATTAGTAGTCTTGTGTATGTTGTTACAGCAATGGAAAAGTGATTAACAGATCTGATGTGGGAGTGGAATAGTTGCTTTAACTTCATCTATGATAATCCACCATGAGGAGTATGAATTCATAGCCAGGATAAGTGTGGAGGAAGGAGAATGAAAGGTGTGCTCATTGTCTTCAGCCATCTCTTCTGTATAAGTCAAGTCTTTAATCAACATTTTCTGTATAAGTGAAGTCTTCATAACATCTTCTGTATAAATGAAGTCTTCTTCACATCTGTATAAGTGAAGTCTTCATCAACATCTTCTATATAAGTGAAGTTCTCATCCATCTCTTCTGTATAAGTGAAGTCTTCATCAACATCTTCTGTATAAGTGAAGTCTAGGTAAAGCAATGTGTAAATATAATAGGCAACATAGACTGCTTCACTGGTGAGGGCTGACAGGAAGTCACAAGATCTGCATGAGCCTCAGCCACATCTTCCTCCTTTTTCCCTACTGGCTTTGTCCCAGCCTTGGTAACCAAGGGGCAGATGTTGACGATGGAGAAACATATGGACCATTATCTGTCTTACTTGGACATTCTGAGGTGTATTAATGTTTGCTTGTTTTCTGACTTAGGAATGTTAATTGAATGGTGAACAAAGTAAGTCTCACTATACTTACTTTCATTTACAAAACACAACGACTGATTCTGAATAAAACATATAACAGGAAAAACCTTAGGAAATTCCACATTGCATTTACTGTATAACATTTGTAATATTTATAAACTTTTGAGGAGGGAAGTATGCTCCTTTTGCAAGTGAGGAAATGGGGGCATAGCATGGCTAAGTACCTAAGCTCAAGACTAGTTACCAAACCTAGGCAAGTGACTCTTTCTTCTTTTTTAAGATTTATTTCCTTACTTTATGTATATGAGTGCTTGCTTTTGTGGGAGCAGTGGCACACCAGAAGAGGGAATCAGATTTTATTACAGATGGTTGTAGGCCACCATGTGGTTGCTGGGAATTGAACTCCAGATCTCTGAAAGGGCAGCCAGTGCTCTTAACCTCTGAGCCATCTCCCAGCCCCAGCAACTGACTCTTAATGTTATTTTCACATTTTCAAGACAGCCTGCAAACTGGAGACTTGGGCTGGGAGGGTGTGCTAAAGAAGCTGCAGTGGCATTGCATTTAGATGTCATCGATGTGTAATATTTGCCGTAACTGGCACTAAGAGACTTTTAGGTCAATGACTAGAAAGAAAACCATGGGTAAGACATGGCACTTTCAGTACTTACCACATGGGAAGCACTGACATTGACCTTGAGTTGCACATTGAAGAATTCGGGTTGTAAACGAATCCACATTTCATTTGAAACCACAACAAATCAATCAGATAGCTTTGCTTGCCATCCCGCCTATGAGCAAAGCCAGTGTGAGATCTTTCTGCCTTGTTATCTCCATTCTGCGGGAGGAAGGACAAAGCTTCAAATCTCACACAAGGCCGTTGTATAATCTTGAGCAAGTTGTCCTTTGAGCTTAGCTTCCTCATCTGCACCACAAGGAAAGCAATGTACTGTGTGTGTGTGTGTGTGTGTGTGTGTGTGTGTGTGTGTGTGTTTCTGTTTATACTAAACACACAAAGGGCTGGGCCGATAGCTTACTCAGTAAAGTGTTTGCCATACATGTTCGCGGGCCTGAGTTCAATCTGTAATCCCAGCACTAGAGAGTCAGAGATAGGTGAGTTACTTGGCTCATCCATCAGACACCTTAGCCTAGTTAGCGAGTTCCAGGCCAGTGAGAGAGAGACCCTGTATCAAAAAAACAAAACAAAACAACAACAACAACCAAGGTGGACTGATCTTCATAAATGACACCCAAGAGACTACTCTGGCTTACTTGTGTACACACACCCACATAAACATGCACATACATGTATGTACACACACAAACACACACACACACACAAATCACTAAACATGGAACGCATAACTGATGGTATTAGACATGGAGAGTTTACAGTGTGCTCCTCTCGTAACTTTCCAGGGCTTGGTGAAGAGCCGGACTCAGCAGGTGTGGGAGCACCGGGGCCAAGCAAAGGCTTGACGCCTGTAGACGATGCTGGTACTCAAGGAAGCGTGTGCAGGCAGAGTGGATAAGTGAGGACAAAGACAAACAGTGCATAAGGTTTTTTCACATAATGTTGGACGTCCTGCTCCAGGGGCCATGTGGCTGCCTAAGAGTTTCTTTCACAGTCTGTCCCATCACTAGCAGCTGCTGATGGAGCCACATAAAGCTGTTACTCTGTGACCATGTTTTTAATTCAGAAAATAACAATCTTATATGGTTCAACATAATACTTCTCTGATAATCATTTAAAATCTAGAAAGCAAATTTAAAATGTTTTGACAGTCACAATTGTAGCTTTATGCTTGTTTTCTGCATATTTCTGTGGGGTACACTGTGGTGTAAAATGATTTTGAAAGTCTTAACTTCCTATAGCTGCTATAGTTGCTACACATTTAGTGGCTTAAAATAAGAGGTTTTTTTAAAAAAACTTTTCTGCTCTGGAGGTCAGCAGTCTAGCACCAGTCATTGGGGGAGGTAGGTTTGGGGATGACTGCTTCCTTCTGAGGGCTCTGGGAAATGGTACAGGATTCTGTGTCCTTTTCAGCCTCTAGAACTTTCTTCTCCTCACATCACATCAACTCTTTGGGTCTTCTGTCTTCTGTCCTCCTCCCAACTCTCCTACCTCTGTCTTGAAGGGACTTAAGAGACGATATGAACTCACCTGGAGAATACAGCTACCTCCCCACCTCAGGAGCCTTAAGTTAATGGCATCCAAGCTCCTTTTTACCCTCCCAGATTTCTAGGTATTATGTAGGTATCTGGGTAGAGCATATACCAGTCAGCCGACCCACAGTTACCACTTTGTTGTTTTGTGTTTTCAGAGCTCATTTTTTCCATGCATAGGAGGTTAGAGAGATTACAAGGAGTTGTTTAGGGTATTGGGTAGGAGGCAGCAACCACAAAGAGAAGCTGTAGGGCCAGCTCACCTCCAATCCTATAACTGAACTGTTTATAACTTACTAGTTTTGAAATGAATATCTAAAACATAGTTTCAAACCAGGGTTGTTTGTCCCATCCCAAGAGAGGTACCAGGTATGGAGTTCTATTCTGAAGCAGCTGCAGACACCAACCAGATGATAACTGACTGACTCAGTGCAGGAAGGAGAGTCATCGAAGACAAGGCAGAGAGCAGACGCTGTTGCATACACATGCAGCGGAAGAACAAGTTAGGAATTAAAGTGACACATGACATCACAAGCCTTGCATCCTTACCTGACATCCATTTGACTTTGTATTTCACACTGAGTTGGGAATTTTTTTTCCGTCTGTTTGGCTATGAAGATCAATTTCTTGATGTCGTAAAAATTTAAATAATATCTTAAGGTACTCCCCACACCTATGAGATCATATCTGGGGTTACACAGGAGCTCATAGCTCCTGTGACTTCAAGTTAAGTTTTATTCTGTAGTGAGACCAGGGGTTTAGTTTCCTTTTTGGCAGATATGGTTTTGTTGCTGTTGTTTTTATCATGTATCTCTTATATAGCAAAGCAGAGGACAGACCAGCAAAAGGAACAGTCAGAGGGCAGGAGGCCATCCCTGGGGTATCAGAATGGTCTGAGGCAAATGCCTCATCTTACCACAGTGGCAGCCAAACCTCTGTGGCAAGGCTCTGAGCCAGAGGAAGTGATGGCAGCCACAGGAAGTCTCTGACCAGAAGATCTCATGGCGCTACAATGCAGGAATGCATTTATGTCTCTCTGTGGCACCCTATGTCACCATTTATAATTTAAACAGTAGCTCCATAGCGTATCACAAGGCAGGAAATGTCATATGAAAGAGCCTGTGTACTATGGGTTGAAGTGTGGTTCCCCCAAATTTTAAGTTTAAGCCTCTGGGTGTGGCTCTGTTTAGAGACAGGCCCTTAATGGAGGTGACTAGGATTGAGGTAAAGTCATAAGCATGGAGCCATGATTCAAAAGGACTGGATCCTCCTAAAAGCCAGGAACAAGAAACAGGAGTAAGATGGACACAAGGGGACAGTGGGAGGGAGGCCATCTGTAGCCAAGGAGAAAGGCCACAGGAAGCCACAGGAAGCATCAAAGCTGCTGATACCTTAACCCAGAACTTCCAACAACTGGAACTGAAAGAAAGCCAATATGGCTGACCTGTGCTGTCTGCTGCATAGCCCCTGTTGATTATATGTCATGTTTTCTGCCCGGCCCTCTGCCTTTGTTTATGAGGAATATTCCAAGCACAATATTCCTGCCATGGTCATCTCTGACTGTCAAGGAAAGAGGCCGAGGTGTGGGCTGTGGTGCAGGAGTCTCCAGAATGCACTGTGCCCACCTGTCTCTCAGGTGCAGCCTCACCTTCCGACGTCACCTGATTGGCTAAAAAGAACATTACCACCTCCACCAGCATGAAGCCACACCATTATGTCAAGTCACGGCAGGCCACTGATGTTTTATTTTTCATTACATTGTTCAGCCAAGCGCCCCATGCAGTGTCTGCCTGTTGCATGTATTACATGACATGGCAGCTTATTTTCATCCTGGATGCAAGTTCCCTCCAGAAAGCAAAGTGTGAGCAGCTGGTGAGCCTGGACTTGGCAAGGTTGCAATCATCCATTGTTTGGGGGAACTTTATCCTAAACACTGTGTCGCACTCAGTAGGCAGAGGCAGGTGGATCTCTGAGTTTGAGGCCAGAGTGAAGCCCAGGACAGCCAAGGCTACACAGAGAAACTCTGTCTCAACAAACAAGCATGCAAACAAAATGAACATAAAACATTTGTAAATAATTGTAGTATATGGACTTCAGTTGACGTTGCCCACACTTCAGTCACTGTGGTGTAGTGCTGTCCACTGAGACAGTCCTGTCCTGTCATTTTGAAAACCTGCTTATATCCTATGAAGAGTCTGGGCTGTTGGTGTACTTTAGGCCTTTCAGTTTAGATTAATATCACTTTATAGTACATTCTAATATCTGAATAGGCCATGTTGCTTTTTCTCTATTGAATTACTGCTTCGTAATATTTTGGTCATTATTTAGGGCTTCCCCCCCCCCCCACAGGAGAACTTTTAAACTATTTAAAAATCTTGTTGACTATTTATGTTAAATCTATAAATAGAATGTCCAAATTGCGGGTTTTTAATTAGGTTGAAATAACTAAATACCTAACCTTGACTCCCATTAATGAGCAAGAAAGACTATGGAGTTTGGAAAAGCACCATGTGGCACCCAGGCATTCCAGACAACTAAGGAGACGGCGAAGGGGTCATTTATGAAGGAATATCCTCAGCCTTCTGAGTGAAGGACGGGCTACCCAGGGCTTTACTGTTCTCAGGTTTGAGTGAACGAGGATTAGAGCAGAGGACAGTAGATGGCTGTTTTAGTGCTAAGCAACAGTTCAAGCTCATAGTCACCCACGGGTAGGCGGAGCACAACATCAGCATCGGCTGGTGTTTGAAAGCTTCACTCTGAGTAGAAGGCAGCCCTGACCTTGTGTGCTTGACCTGGTCACTGCAAAGGGCTAATAGAATAAACTGGTTTTTGCAAATGCCTTCCACAGTCCTCACCAATAAATGCGGGCTACGTTACGGAGAGTCTGTGCTATTGAGATGGTTTTGAGTTCGGAAGAGGTCCACTTGCCAGTATTTTTTTTTCCCAAATCTGAGTCTACCTCCTAAGATTTGATGTGGTGGCTAGCCCTCTGTGAGGATGCTGTCTGGGCTCTGCCTCACACCGTAGTCGAGGAAGAGCTTCTGCGCTCTGTGCCTGAGACTTATTTATTGTTACTGTCTGGCACATGCTCCCTGGCCTCCTGGCAAAAAATAGCTGGGTTTCATTAAAATTCAATCTCTCTTGATACCATCTCTGCTGGATATTAGGAAGGACTGTTACCAGGAGGAGCAGCCTGATTACAAATAGATTCAGGATGGAATGTTCTGAGTGCTCTAAAATTACCATTTGTAAGATTCTCCTCCTTGGCACCTGTTTTGCTGAACCCAGCGTGCTGCCCCTCCCCAGCTCAACTCACCTACCGGAGATCAACCAGGCTGCCCTCACTGTCTCCTGTTGGATACTGAGATGGGTCTGTGTTCCCGTTTCAGGTGCCAACCCTCTACCATCATCTCAAGTGCCCACTCCGAGGCCCTCTGTATGAGTGACACTCCAGTCTGCCATGGAACCTAGCCCTGCCCTGGCCTGGCTCCTGCTGCTGAGCCTGGTGGCTGACTGTCTGAAAGCCGCTCAGTCCCGGGACTTCACGGTGAAAGACATAATCTACCTCCACCCTTCAAGTAAGACGATTTTCTGTTTGTTCTCTTGTCTGGGGCAGGGGGAAGTGTTCCTTCATTTCTGATTGGACGGGAAAAGAAGCTTGGCCAGGAAGAGCAACCTTAAAGGCATTGGGGGGCTTGGGTGGGGTCGGGGGGCATCAGGTGATTTAGTTGGAGGTGCAGAAGTTAATAAAAGTGGCCTTGTGATTTACCCCCACTTTCCCAGAGGATGTTTGTTTTGCATCTTACTGGTAAAGGATGAGGCTTGCTTTCTCTGCTCCCCTGCACATCCGGCTGACTTTACCTACCCTTCCCTTTTGTTGTGTTCTTCTCAGCCAGCTATCCAAGGGGGGGGGGGGGCTGGCCCATTCCAGGAGATGAGTTGTTTGTAAAGGGATTAGACCTTTATAGCCTGGATAATATAACTGGTCTTTCTCCCTGACATCTTCCGCATCAGTGAAAACACCACTGCCTTCCACAACTCCCCCTACTCCCTGGGCTTCTGGGATTTCCCATGGCTAAGAGTTCTCCAGGGAGTCCACAAGAGCGCAGGTTCCAGAGGTAGATCTCTGCCCTCCGGTTTCTAATCTGCATATGTCAGGGGTCTTACTCTTGCTTCAGCAAGGATTTGGGGTTCCTCTGCTACAGGTTCCCTGAGACTACACTTTGGGAAGCAGCCATGTGACTCCCTTCTTTGGTCCCCATTGCTGTACCAATCTTCTCTTCCTTTTATTTATTTATTTTTATTTTTTATTTTTTGTTCCACCCCTCTTCAGTCTTGCCATTGTGGTGGTGAGGGCTGAGAATATTATGTGTATCCTGGACTTTAGCTGTTGGCCCAAAGCATATTGTTCTTTTCAAATGTCTGTTGTATGATAAGCACGGTGGGAGGCATAAAAAGTACATGGGCAATTAAGACATGGCTCTTTCTTTGGAAGATCATACAGTGTGCAAAGAGGGGGGCAGCTACTTGGATTTCCTCAGTCCCACGGGACTAGAGTATTTACTTCTTGTAGCTTGGGAGATGGCATGTGGGCCTGACTGTGGCTCTCTGCAACTGGGTCAGCTGTTCCCTGGCTTAAACTTAACCCTGACGTGAAGTAAATCTCCTGACTTTGTGACAGAATGAATGAGAAACTTAGCCCTGAGTGTGAGCTGTGGTAAGTTCTCCCGTAATGGGACATTTGTGAGTTTATTTCTAACCCGTTGAAATTATACATACACTATAGCATGGTTTTATAGAGCAGAAATAATACGTGTGGAGCAGCAGACCTCAACCCAGTTGACAGAGGAGGGGTTCTTTTGCTGCCATGGTTTTGTCAGCCGTTGTGGATTCTTGCACCTATGCCCTCACTGGCTGAGTTTGCCCACTGTACCTGTGCCCTCACTGGCGGAGTTTGCCCACTGTACCTGTGCCCTCACTGGCGGAGTTTGCCCACTGTACCTGTGCCCTCACTGGCAAAGTTTGCCCAGCAATTATTTGCATGGGGAATTTATCTGGCTGCTTAGTTCTGTGGGAGTTTTGGTTTTGTTTTAATAGTTGATGTGAGAAGATACTGATAGTTTTTCTGCTCTCTAGATCACATTTTGTTCTTTGCCCCAAACAGGCAGACTTGGTAAGGCAAAGCCCAGTTCTTCAGTCCTTCAGGAGAAGATGCCAGGGCACTGGCTTCTTTGATGTTCTCTGCCAGCTTTAGTGAGAGACTCAGATCACAAACTCATCCATCTAGGGCCACTTCTAAGGCTTTGTACAGGAGTTGAAAATGGAAGTGAATGCTTTTATGTAAACCAGGACAAAATACACTTCTTTTTCAGCAAGGTAGCCAATTAGTGCCTGGGGTGAGTGGCCTTCCATTTGGAAAGTTGATAGCGGTGTTGTCTTTGAAGGATGAACTTTGACAGGAGACAGGGGAAATCACTTCTGCTCTTCAGGAGTTGAGGGAAGCTAGGTGGGGTGGCACACAACAGTAATGCCAACACTCAAGGGGCTGAGGCAGGAGAGTTTGAGCCATATGAGCTACATAGTGAGTTCCAGGCCAACAAGGGCTACATGGAAATACCTTGCCCCAAATAAAATAAAATAAGGTAAGAGGCAAGCTCCACTCATGTGACCTACGTTAACTCAATAAGAACCATGGGATTTTCTGACATGATTCTGGACTGTGAAGAGTGTTGAGGAAGTCGTTTCTAACTAGATTGTAAGCAGGTCACTCACCAGCAGGTCTCCTCGCAGGTCATAGGCAGTGAGAATTCTTACGGGACTAGAAAGCTTTGCTATTCTGTCCATGTCAGAATAGAGTTAATTTCACATTTCTCCAAACTACTTCAGAAGTGTGTTGAGTGCACTTGTTTTCACTTTCGCTTTTTAAGCAGCCATGGTTCTCTGCCCTTGAGCCCTCGCTCACACTTAGACACAGTGTTCTCTCCACCAGCAAGCAAGTTTTCTGTTGAACATTGGCCATAAAAAATACATGAGGGGAACACGGGATTAGTTTGATTTTTGAATTATTTATACAATTGCCTCACTTTGTAGGTGGAGGTACAAGCGGCTTTCTCTGGGTCAGTGAGTGAGCCAGATTCTATTACTGTTATACAGAAAAGCACAGAATCTGTCCACGGAGGAACAAGAAGCTTGAGAACACACAAGTTTTCTATGCCAAGCAAACTCATTGTTCTGAGGTCCAGCCAGCATCATTGATGGGAACTGGGCTGAGGAAATCAACCTCCCCCCACTAATCTCCCTTGCTCTCTGGTTTCCAAATCTTTGACGTTTCCAAGTAGAATAAAGAAACAAACTATGGATTTCAGATTCTTCCTCCAGAACATTCTGTACAATGATTTGTATATGCTTTTCTTCTTCTTCTTCTTTTTAATGTGCTGATTTCTCTTTCCATTCTCTGGTTATATCACCAGAAACTAATTACAGTTCCCCAAACAAGAGTTAATATTGGGAGAATTGGAGCTATTTTCTTGGATGTCAGATATCACATGAGAGAATTTAATAAAATGACTGTGCCCTGTTCTTGGCCTCCGTTTCTTTCTGGAGAATAGAAAACACTCCTGGAAAAAAACAATCCAATTTTCTTTTGCATGTGTGTTCTGAGCCCTTCTTAATCTTGTAAATTAAAGAGCTATATCCTTTCAGGGACTGGCTTATGCCCCACATAGGGAATCAAGGAAGTTTATGCACAACCCTACACGCTGCTAAATCTTATAGAGTAAGAAGACTCCCAAATAGGCAGCAGGAAGTGTATTCTATCAGAAATATGTTCATGTAAAATTACCAGCAATATTTTGTTGCTTAGTGGACCGAGGCAAAAGATAACATTAGAGTTCTAAGATTTTTATATTTCTGTGTGTTTTCTAAAAACAGTGGAAGTGAATCTGGCGAGAGCAGACACGTTGCATACATGTTGCGTACACTGAGAAGCATCTGCTTTCGCCCCATTTCCAGTAACTGAAGATCTTTGTCCAGGACAAAGAGACAAAGGCTGAATCTTCCCCATGCCTTCCAGATGAATTATGGAAGCTTGAACTATGGCTGACCATGGGAGTTAATGGGCAGATTGTCTTACAGGAAGTAACTGGGCACTCTGTGTTCCTTTTTTTCCCCCCTTTACAATCATCCTCTCTTGAGGGACCAAGGCCCTTATGCCCTGAAATGCAGGGGACTAAGCTTATTAGCTCTGTGATCAAGAGCCAAATTCAATTCATTCACAGCTGGGGCCACCAGGATCTGAAGTCCGCTTGCTCTGTAAGGCTTTGAAGTAATAAAGAAGAAAATAGCACATCTTAGGGAATCTCTTTTCTTGTCTCTTAAAAGAAAAACCAACTCGTTATCAGATGCAGTATCAATTAACAAGTGACTGGAGAGAGTCGTGCATCTGTTGATCTTGTTCAGGTTCATTTGGTCTTGCAGCGCAGTCCCTTAAAGTTCAATCTGCTTGCAAAGATTTGTCAGAAATAGTGATAGTCACTAATCTCCAGGCAAAGATGTCTGCCAAAATTCCTGTAAGCAAATATGAAGCCACAGTGCTTGAAAATGCAAGTGGACATGGATCTGTAGGTTTTACATTAAGATTAACAAGGGCCTGGAGAGATGGCTCAGTGCCTTCAGACTACTGACTCTTCTCCCATAGGACCGAGGTTCAGTTCCCAGCACCCATATAGCATGTCAGAAACATCTGCAGCTCCAGTTCCAGGAGCTCTGATGCCCTCTGCTTGTGCCCTTGGCTTTTAAGTGGTGTATGCGGCCGTGCATGCAGGCAAAACACCCATACACATAAAGGTTTTGAAAATAAATGAAAAGAAATAATTTTAAAAAAATGACTGACCAAGACCAAGAGCATTTGTTCAGTCACCAGTGACATATACTGATAAGCTCATTTAAGTATAAATGGTTTGAAGCAAAACTTTACTTTCTGCATAGTGTTGTAGCTCATACCTCTCTTCAAATTCCAGTGTCCTTGGGTTAATGTCAGAGCGAGTAAGGGCTTAGTTATATAAGAAGTGACAGTATTTAGTTTAATGTGTCATCAGTCTTGTAAAAGCTTACATTGAGAAGTTGATTAAATAATCCGAGTTCGGGAACACAGCAAGTTGTTAGTGTTTGGTTCTCAATACGTTTGTTCTTGGAGCAGTTGGGTGGTCATTATTCAAAGTTTTTAATTCATCCGTGTAATGGCTGAGTTTGAAGGAATAGCTAATCTACCAAGCCAGCCAAAAATGGTTTTGTCTACAGTGAACTGAAATGGCACAGCTAGCTTACGGTCACAGACCTTGGTGTATACGATGAGCATTGTTTGAAAAATGCTGGGTCTTTTTTTTTTTTTTTTTGTCAAATCTTTTATATTGTTTTTTTCAATATTCTATTTTCATTATTCTATTGCAGATTTTACAAGATATTTAAATTTTTGCCTCTTAACATTATTTATATGCTAGATATTTTAAAGTTAATAGTTTGACTGTCCTAAATGCATCAAATAGTATAATTTCCCATAACAGATATATGGTTTTTCTCATAATGATATAAACCTATTAAAATGTTCGTAAGACATTGAGTGGCTTTGGGATTTCAGACTCTGCCCTTCCCCCCTCCCAATTCTTCGGGCCTGTATTCACCAACATAGAATCACTTACTTGAAGTATGGCCGGCTTTATAGGTGTTAAAAAGGGAAGCTGTGCTAATTACCTACATATGCTTCACAAAAATATTTCCTTCTACTTTATGAAATGATGTGATAGGACAGTTGCCTGTGACGCAGTTCCCTCCTAGTGCTGGTACTGAAGTGGCTGTCTCTAGGCTGTTTCCGTCATTTTACAAGATGACCCATACCCTTATTTTTAACCTATTTGTAAATTTGGGTTACTGACTAGTAGGAGAGATGTGGGACTCTCAGATGGGCCCATGAAAAGGTCTAGTGTTTAGACGGTTCACAGCTTCTGACCATGTCCCAGTACCAGCATCACAGTCCAGCTAAGAAATTGAGGGCAAGTATGCAAATGGGCAGTTATTCTAGGAAAGGGGAGAAAAATCACAGTTTTATCTGAACCATAAATCTGGCCTTAAGCTGCCTCCTCCTCCTCCATTTATTTTTGATAACGTACTTAATTGGTTCCATGTGTGCCGTGCACTTTACCCAGAGGTGATTTTTTTTCCACTAGTGGGACCCTCAGGCTCAGCCATCTGTACAGGAGAGCTGTTGGTTCCTACAGAGGCCCTGTGTGCATGTCTCCAGCTTACAACTAGGCCAGGCAGTGTCACGAGTTTTAAAAATGCTCAGGATCTGTTCATGAGAGTCAGAGATCTAAATCTCAAGGTCAACAAAGGATTCCAGGCAGGATGCAGCTTAGCTTAGCTGAAAGCAATTGGGCCAAAGGACGAGAAGCCAGTAGACTCCCAGGCCTGACTCTTTGCCTTGTGCTGACAGGACGTTCGATATACTGAGCACTCCCAGGGAATGATTCTCAGGTGGCATCCTCACCTGAGCTCACAAGCAGGACAGAGAACAAGTGGTGCTTGGAGGGCAGTCTCTTCAGAAGGCTGGAAGCACAGCCCAGGCGTGGAGAGAGGAGAGGAAAGATAAGAGGGCATTGCTGGAGTTGTGTGAAGCATGCCTCTTCTCCAAACCGTTCCCTCACAGCATTGGTGGCACCTGGTGACCAATCACCTGCATGCAGTCCATTCCAAATTCTGTCATTTCAAAAGTGGCTTATAAATGGACCCATATGGTCTATGGTTGGGCAAGGTAGTTCTGCCTCCAAGCCTCACCACATAGGTCTGATTTCCCAGGAAGCCACTTCGGTGGAAGGAGAGACCCAACTCCTGCTGGTTTTCATCTGTCTTCATATGCATGTTGTGGTACGTGGGCACACACACACACACACACACACACACACGCAGTACATACATATATACATACATACATACATGCATACATACATACTAATACACCCATGCATGCATATATTAATGCAAAGATGTAAAAATAATAAAGTAATAACATAAATACAACCATGTACTATGTAACCTTTCTGATTGGCTTTTTTCACTAATTCCAAGGAACTTTAGCAAAGATTTTGAAGATACTAACAATCTGTTCATTTTTACTGGTGCCTGGTTTTCCGTATTGTGGATGTACCACAGTTTGCTTTACCCACTCACATATTGATGGACATTTTAGTTGCTTACAGCTTGGGGTCATTAGAGGGTGAATATCCTGTGTCGGAAGTAAATGGGACTAGAAGTATTTTAGGAGTGAATGCTTTTGCATTTTGGACTATCTGTATGTATGCAGTGAAATATCTTGGGCTGAGACCAAAGTCTAAAGGCCACGTTTATTAGTTTCATACATGCCTTGTAAATATGCAGGAAGAATTTTATATAGTCCCTGGAGGAATTTTATGGAGTCTTTTTAATACTATACCTGGTCACATGAGGTCAGGTGTGGAATTTGGTGCTCAAAAGTTTCAGATTTAAAAGCATTTTAGATTTCATATCCTCAGATCAGGAGTGGGCAGCCTGTTCAAATAAAAACAACTGGATATTTGTATGCAGATCTTTGTGTGTGAGTACACGTCTTCGTGTCTCAGGAATAAAGTTCCTAGTGTAAAACGCTGAGTCATCAGATACTTCACTGTCAAAAAAAATATTTCACCTTCACGATATCTTGAAAACTTCCTTTAAAATGAATATATTTAACTTTACAGGACTCTTTGCTCAGTCTGAAAACCAATTTTTTTTTCTCTTGTTTTTTGCAGCCACTCCATATCCTGGTGGATTTAAATGCTTCACCTGTGAGCAGGCAGCGGACAATTATGAATGCAACCGATGGGCTCCTGACATCTACTGTCCTCAAGGTAAAGACTCCTAGAGAGAGCGGGTCCCCAGAGCTGCCTGGCAGTGAGCAGCCCTGAGGACTTTGGGACACACACGCTTGCAATCGCTACCTCTCCTCTGGTCTAAGTCTATGGGCAGATCTTTTAAGCACACACATTACTCATCCTCAAAGGCTCTCAGATATAAAGGGACCCATAAGATTGCTCCATTGCTCATGAAGCATGGAGCTCCGCACCCCAAGACTTCCCCACCCTGGGGCATGTGTGGAACAGCAGAGAATGGGCCGAGTGTCTGCTGCTCTTTGAAGCCTTCGTCCACAGGAACTCCTTTCATGTGGAGGGTGACTCGGTGCTCGTGTGAGATTTCATTTATTGCCTATCTGGCCACAGACTTGCACTTTGAGGCTGTGTGAGAGCTGGCGTTCTAAATGTCATCGCCGCATAAATAACAGCCTTGAGCCTTTTAAACTGATAAGTGCTTTTCCAAGGACGAGATGGACTGCAACTGAGGCTTGAAATTTTGACCAAAAAGGCTCATTTGAAAAAGCAGACACATCCTATTTATATCTCTCCTCCTAACAAGTAGAGATGATGCTTCTGTCTGTCTGTGAGGTCATGGTTAATTGGCTGTTTCAGTTTGGAGGAAAGCAGACTGGTTGAGTGGGAGCGGTGAAAAATTCAGAGTACTCCATTGACAGTTGTCTTAGCAATGAGTGCTTTTCACTGTTGATTTAATCCAGAATTTTTAAAAATGATGAACACATTAAATGCAATAATTTTTAACATCATGCAAGACTCCTCATACCCAGCACAAAGAATGCTCTTCTGTTTGTCATGTAGACTGGAAATGGAGAGAGTTAGGACAGCACTAACTAATACACAAAGAGCTTGCTCAACCTCATGCCTTTTAGCCCCAGACTCTCCCGGGGCTTCCCAGAAGTACGTAGAAAACTTGCTGAAAACCTGTGCCCAGCCTGCACCAGTGGCCATCACACTACAGCCTGCCCACTGCCCACTGCCTACGCTGTGGCTTATGGCAGAGCAGGTGTGTGCTACCACCATACTCCCTGACTCACCTATGTACCAGACCCATCAACTCTGAAATGAGCCTGAGAACTTGCGTTTCCAGAGTGTGCCCACGTGAGCAAAGGCAGCCACATCAAGTACCAGAGCGCTACACAAACTGACCCAGCCTGAGAGGTTCGGGCCCTGCGTCGGTACTTCTAAATATGTCCGGTGTTCTGATGCATGGTCAACTGTGCGAACTACGGAAGCTTCTTTACCTCCTCAGAGAGAAACAGCTCGTTTTTAGAGTCATCATCTTGTTTGCTTTTAGGTAGTGATGCCGAGGGCCTTGAAAGATTCCAGGGCAAAGAAAAAGATGGTGATGGTAAAGCCTGGCTTGGTCACAAAGTAGCTGTTGTGTAGCCATCTTGGTAACCCATGCCTTGTCTCCGTTACCTTCTCCAGGCATTGCTTACAGCCAAAATGAGTCAGTGTTTTCATGTTCTGATGTCAGCACTGCAGGATGAATATTTGGATCAGTTGGTAAAGGGCCCACTAAACTGTTTCTTCTCAAAAGAGGCTGCACATTGCAACCAGCGAGTAAATGCTTGGATGCACTGGTGCCCAGGGTCCCTCCCAGAGCTTGCTTTTTTTTACTGGCATGGGGTGGATCTGATGACAGTGATTTTTTAAAAAGCTCCCTGAGTGACTCCAATATGCAGTCAAATTTGGCAGTTGTCAACAGTGACTCTGGACAAATCCAGAAAGATCTGCTCTAGGGCTGGCTCTTACTGGAACAGGTCTGGCCAACTGGCTTTTGATGTTGTTGGCGTTTGCTAGAACATGGTATCTCAAGCTCGGGAATTTAAAAACAGCAGAGATTCATTCCCCATGTCTCTGACGATCATAAAGTCCAGCAGTAAGGCTCCAGAAAGTTCACCGTCTGGAGAGCGTCTGGTGCCATGCTTCCAACCTGGAGCCTTCTGATTGTAACCTCCAGAGGAGATCGTGATTTGTCTTCATGATGGAAGGCAGGATGAAAAGGAGCGAACCCACCCTACCCAGGCCTTTATAGGTACCCCGAACCTGCCCACAAGGACTTTCCTTTTCTGACTTAACTACCTCTTAGAGGTCCCACCCTTAGTACCATCCTACTGATGGATCAGTTACAACATAGGGATTTGGGGGACAGGTTCAGCCGGTAGCAGCCTGTGATTGCTTAGGGCTGACTTAGCTCTCAGCTACCTCATCAGAGCTTATAGGGAAAAGGAAGGAATGTTAGCTGGCATTCGCAGACTTTGGCAGACAAATCCCTCCCTGTCACAGAGGACAAAACCCAGGTGACCAGAAACACTCTGCTGGAATGCCTCTCCCGGGAAGAGAAAAAGCCCTATCTTGATGCTGCCTTTTTAGATCCGAATCCCCCCCACACCCCCTTTTCAAGGTACAGATAACTGAAAGTAGCCGAGAGGGCTCTCCACGAGGCCTGTCCAAAAGTTATCCCTCCCTCCTTCCCGCCCCTCTTTTATCTTTCTGTTCTGAACTTTATAGGGACAGACACAGTTGTGCTCTTGAGTCCAGGACAAAAAGCAGCCAGGCCAGGCCCCTGGGACAATTATGCAGTGGAAGATAGGAATCTAGTTTCTTCTTTCTAGGAGCAGACAGTTTACCCTGGGAGATAAGATCTGACCGGATCAGGTGTTAGAACAGCGGGTGAAAGTTAAGCGCCAGATGAGATGGGCCCTAAGTGCTTGGGAGCTGAAAGGAAGAGAGCAGCTGGGGGCTGAGGGACAGAGGCTCCTTAAGCTGGGGAGACTGAGAAGGCAGCAGAGACTCTCCAACTGGTGGGCTTAGACTATTTAAGAAGGTGACTCTTTCAGAAGGCCCTCAGGGCAGAGGTGCAGCCACTGACTGGTCTTTCCATATGTGCCCATCAGATAGAGAGAGACCTGACCTGGTAGTAGGATGTAGTCTGTCTGTATCAAACACTAATTAATAGAAGCCTGATTCTGGGGCTGGGGGTACCCTTGAGCCTCAGGCGAGGGGTGAGAGCTCAAAGCCTGAACCCAAGAAAAGGTGAAAGCGTAGGCGTCTTCTGTTGATAAGTCGAGGTTATGTGGATTTTTATCAAGAAAAATAATAACCACGTTACTGCATTAAAATGCAGGCTTTTTAAACTCAGTCCTTCTACGTTTGTGTTTTCTGCTTACCAGTAACCTGAAGCAACTCTAGACGACCAATAGGGCTTGGCAAGGCTGTGAGAGTCACTGTGGGAAGGCACGAGAGCTTCATGTGGCATCTCTGTGCCACTGTGTGGTTATTTTGTGACATGCTTAACTAGGTCTTAGTCATCACAGGGAGTGAAAATTACTCGTCGAGGGCGAAAGACCTGCATGAGCACTTGCTCTTGAGACTGCACACCCGATTGCTTGGGGGATGATTAAATCTCAAGTATTCAAAAGCAGAACTATTTTTGGGGAGATCTAGCATGCCATAGCATCCGTGTGAGACTGAGGGAGTTAACACACTTGGCTGTGACCACACAGGGCATCCAGTGTGCTTCAGAGAAGCCTGGCATGACTAGGATCCTCCCTGGAGCAATGGCAGGTTAGCTAGCTGCACCTAGCTGCTACAGGTTCATGTAGCTTCCTTTAAGGGTGAGAGAAAAGTAAGAATTTCCTACTCCATCACATCACCTCTCTGACCTTACAGATTTGTGGTAATCTCCTGCTCCAGAAAGGAGACACCAAGACTCCCTAACTGATTCCAATTGCTGCGGGTTTGGCTACACCTTCAGCATCGTCACAGTCTTTTCAAACCTGGTCACGTTTTCTTCATTTTGTAAACAAAGTATACTGAGATCATGTTATATGTAAGAGACCAACTGAAGGAACAGATGATACAAAATGGGAGCTGGGATTCACATGATTGTATTCAGGTCACTTAGCCCATGACATCCCTGTGTGGAGAGAGGAACATGTTTATCGAGAGTCTAGGAGTTAAATGTGAACTCAAAAGACCTAACCAGGGGGTGTTTTGTCCCTTCATCAGGAAGTGCTGGCACCTGCCCCTAAGACAAAACTCTTCCCTCGAAGCCTTTCTTATAGAAAAGCAGAAGAAATGCTAGCATAGGAAGCCCGTGCTTCCCAGCAGCTCTCTGTTTTCTTGTGCCAGGGAATCACTGAAGATGTCCCCTGGTGACTCTTTCTGGATGCTGGTCTGGTGGGGAGATTGGTACAAGCAGGAAATAGAAATGAGATCCCCGCCCCCAGTTCAGGCTTCTCTTAGGAAGGCTCTTAAGGAAAGGCTTCTTTACTGCCAGTCAGACAAAGCCCAGTCTCCCTGGTGCACCTTTTCTGGGTTATTTAAAATAAGAGTGATTTTTTCCCCTTCCTTTTAAACAAGTTTACATTTCAGATGTAGCTCTCCAAGGCTTCTTCAGTCTAGATTAAAATATCTCTAAATCTCATATTAACTCAAGGTTTGGAAATGTCCCGGGATAGGAATGTCAGAATCTTAATCACTGTGCACCCTAGAAGGTTCATTTCAGTACCTCTGGAACTAATGAGATGATTTTTAGTTGCTCCCTCTTCTCTTAGGACTGCCATGCTAAGGGGAGATCTTAAGGGGCCCCCTTTTAAAAGAAATATTATATGTTAGAAAAATCGCAAGTGAACATCTCGTGATCTTTACCAAGTTAAGGTTCTGAATGTGTACCACGCATCTGAAGCCATAAAACCTTCTAGGCTTCTCAGTCATTATATCCTATCCCATAAAGGCAGCAACACAGTGTCGACTGCCATTGGCTTCTGTGCAAATGCAGGTCTATGGGATGCAGCACTTGCGTTTAAACAATACTAGTTGTGAAATTATAGTGTTCTGTGAGCTGCCAAGTTACTCTTTCTCATGGGTGTTTAGTAGGCCATTGTGTAGATACACCAAAGTTTATCTATTCTGCTATGGTGGGCATTTGGATTGTGTCCAGTTTTGAGGAGCATAAATGTTCTTCTCTGTGTCTTTTGCTATGTGGGCATATGTTTTCCTGCAAGGTCTATTCAGGAGGAGTGGTTGCCAGGCATGGGAATGCAAGCATTGGCTTTACTAGATACTGCCTAATGCTTCACTTTGGTTTTTTTTTTTTTTTTTTTTTTTTTTTTTTTTTGTTTCTGTACTCTCACCATCTGTGCACACAGTTGCCACACAATTCTGCCCAAACTTACTATTGACAAAAACAACAGAAGCTAAGAGTCCATACTGTTTTTAAATATTAAGTATGAATAACTGCCATCCTTGATTTTCATTGTGAGCCTGTCAACCTCCACTAGCTCTGGACTGGGTTTGTTCATGAAACTCCCTGAGGTGGACTAAGACTCTGCCTACTTCTCTACCCTTTGGCAGCACTTTCTGCTTGGCTTCCCAGTCCCTGCACCTGTGGGTTTCTGTATTAGCAGATGCCCCAACGGGGGACCAGGAACAGCATGTCAGGCTCAACTAAATGAGCTTTTCTCTTGTCTGGAACCTTGCTTTTCAAATCCTACCTATTTTGAAAGCTTTCTTGTGCTCTCATCAGACTTTTAGCTATATTCTATTATTCAATTTTATTCTTTGTTTTGATAAGATGATATAAAGATGGCCATCTCAGCAAGTAACAATTCTTGTATTTTTTCATTTTTTATATGTGTATATACATATTTTAATATATACATGTATATATACATTTATATATGTGTATGTATAATACATATAATGTATGTAATATCCAATATGATTAGATATTATATGGATGATAATATTAGATATATATATTGCATCCAGATATTTTAACCCAGAAGTTATTTCATCTCGAATAAGATGATGATAATGAGTAGCAGTAGCATTAGTAGCAGCAGTAGCAGTAGTTGTAGTAGACTGAGCGTTTCAAGCCTACTCCGATTGACAATGGGTTTGTCCAGATATTTTCTGTTACTTTGGTGGTTTTATAGTTTGCGTGTGAAATGTCCCCCTTGGGCTTGAGTGTTTGAACAGTTGTTCTTAGCTTGTGGTACTGTTTTTGATGAGTTCTGGAACCTTTAGGAGGTGGGTTCCAGCCCGAGGAAGTAGCTGCTGATGTCAGGTTTCATGATTTAGTGTGGACCTTGGTTCTGGACTAGATTTTTATATCCTTCTTCACTGAGATGTGAGCGATCTTAGACACACACACACACACACACACACACGCACACACGCACATACACGCACGCACGCACACAAACACACCCCCCACACACCGCCATAAACTCTCTTGCCGTCCCTGCATGGTAGAGCAGCCTCTACCCAACAATGAGCCAGAGTAAGTTCTTGCAAGTTTCTTAGCCTGAGAAAAGTGTCAGGCTTACACGGGCGGCATCCGTTTCACACTTTGCCATCTTGTCTTTATTTTAATCCCTGTCTACTGCGATGTCTCACTACCCCTCCCTGCCGGTTACATGCCTTCCCAGACACCGCCATGGCCCCTGCCTAGCAATGAGCACATGCTTTCTAAAAGTCAGTGTTTGAAGTGATAGCTTCCTCATGTGGATGTGTCACGTGTCGTTAGGAAGTGTGTCTCATAGAGCCGAGCTTGGTGGTGCATGCCTGTGATCCTAGAGGCGAAGGAAGGGAAGAGAGCCTTCAAGGGAAGCATGAGCTACGTAGTAAAACTGTCTCAAGAAACAAAATATAACAATTTTAAAAAGTGTGGTTGGTGTTTCTGGAAAACCAGGGAAGTGGTTGTCTGACAGTTTGCCCAAGAGAAAGGAGACAAATGTCCACTCAGGCAGGTTGATAGGCACATGTTGGCTGTTAATTTCTCTCTGGAGGACAAAAACCCATAGTGTCAGGCAATCACTGGAGAGCCTTTGATAGGAGCCCAGCAGCCAAGAAGATAACCCGATGCCTGGACTCTGTGGTTCCTGTTAGGAGGAGCTGTAGGAAACTCAACTCCCTGGCAGCTGTGTCTGCAGCCTGTCCCTTCATGGGTCACTTATCTTTCACCATGTCTTTCTATTACTGAGCTTGGAATTATGGTGTGATACGCGCATGGGAGAACAAACAGTGTCACCTTTCTCACAAACAGAACACACTGTGGAGGTAGAACTCACAGTAATCAAGCAGTGAGCGGCTCCGGAAGCCTCTCCTGTGCCTCTCTCTGTCCTTTCCCCACAGCCCAGAGTCGTAGTTACTGAATGAAGCACCCCCATATTGAAATGCTCACCCCTCGGCCTTAGGAATGTAACTATTTGGAGACAGGGTCTTTAAAGCAGTAATTAAGATGAAATGAAGTCATTGGGTGAACGCTGACCCCATATGACTGGTGTCCTTGTGAGAGGAAATTGGAATCCAGACAGGTCCAGAGGAAAGATGGTACAGAAACTGGAAGGGAAGAAGCCAGCTATAAGCCAAGGAAAACAACCTAGAAGAAACCTTGAATCCAAACTTCTAGCCTCTAAAACCTGAGAAAAATGTTGGTAGCAGTCCATTTCTTTGGTAGTTTTCATAGCAGTCTGAATATGGACTAATGTAGCACCATCCCCATTTCCAGGAATATAGAACAATTTCACTGCTTTTTTCCCTTGATTTCTTTTGCTCATTGTTATGTGAGATATATTTACCCTATTAAGTCTTTTCCATTCATTCTTACTGTTGTATGAATAGATGCCATAATGTATTTATTTTTTTATACAAGTGGGCATTTTTGTAGTCTCCAATTTTTATTTGTAAAAATAATTTTCTATAAATATGCTAAAAGTTTTATTTCCTTTTAGCATTGAGTGTGTGTGTGTGTGTGACTAATGTTGACAGAGTGTACATGGAAATAATCTTATTAGATCTTAGCAAATAATTTCCCCATGTGACTACACTATACAAAAATTACAGTTCTCATAGAGACGCTTAGTAAATTAGATGAGATCATTCAAAGTACAGACATGGTAGAGATGTCATACATATTACCGATATAAATTAAAATGATTTAATTGATCAAGCTTTAAGCAAACAAGCTTGGCTAGACATGTCCTTCCCGTATCTACATTGATCTTCCTAATAAAGTAAGTTCCTGTTGAGTTGCGCAAGCTTGTTACATGTAGGAGTGTGGACCTTAAGAAGAGTAGAACTTATTCTTTATAATCTCGAACAGTAGCTCAGGACCAGCGTTCTGCCTGCCTACCACAGGCATAGTTATGGAGATGTTTGGGGCCATGCAGTCTGAAGAGCTCCTGTGGATGGCCCATCATTGTGCAGTGCTAAAGGCTTTCACTTCTGGAGGAGAAGACACCGATGTCCTTTTCTGTTTCCCTTACTGGGTGCAAATGAGATCCTGACCATTATGCACAAACCGAAATGAAATTGGAAACTTTGAAAGATGAAGAAGGAGAAAATTGTAAACTCGCTATGGCCTTCAGAACCCAAAGCACAGTAGTACTGTGGTGACCTCCAAGTATTCTTTCTAGACTAGAAGCTGAAGGATAAGCCGAAAGTAACACTCATACCAGTACTGCAAACCCCAACAAAAGCTTCTTTTCTCCAACCAACAGCCTGGGAAGGAGGCAGCCTAGAAATTCAGGACACTTTTATATAAAGTCATTACTCTCGCAAACACCACAGACAAGCTTTTAACCCCACCTCCATCAGCAAAAGGGAACAGAGAGTCCTCCCTTTAGTTCCTGGTAGGCTATATTGAGCTGTTTCACCCTCCCGCTTAGGATGGCTGGACAGAAGGACAAGTAGTGGCACTTCATTCCCTCTGGGCAATTATGAGGTCTCCCCATGTTGCTAGCAGAAATGGTGGTGGTGGACATTGGACTTCCGAGTCCACTAACAATGAGCTTTCTCCACCCTATCTGAAGCAATGTACAACCAGCTCAGTGGAGAGTCAGAACTTTGCCTCTCACTGCCCATTGGCAATAAGCCCTAGCCCATACTCTACATAGCATCTGGAAAATTGGGGGTGGTGGAGGACACCAATCAGGCAGCCTTACCACTCCCGAGCCAAGTTTCATAAGATATAGAATGTTACAACATCTAGATAGTATTTGGAAATGTCCAGACTTCAGTTTAAAACTCATCCATTGTGCCACAAACATCCTAAACTGAGTGGAAAGCCTATCAAGCGCCTGACATAATGAACTTTAAAAAGGGGGAAACTTGATTGTGACTCACTTGGAAGTTTGGATGATAGCTAGTGGCCCTGTTGACTTTAAGCCTTCAGGTAAGCAGCACGTTGTCCTGGGAGCCGTGATAGAACAAGCTTCTCATCTTAAAGGGATGGGGATAGGCAGGGCCAGCTGGAGAGATGGACATCCTCAATGAGCTACCTTGCTCTCAAGTTTCATTCAGTTCTTAAAGCTTCCACCGCCTCCTAGTAACGCCAGAGGCTGGGGATCAAGTCTTTAACCCATGGACCTTCGAGGGACACTACAGATCCCCCACTATTACAAACGAATACCAAACTGAGGTGGCGATGTAGAATTGCCTGAAGAAAAGTTAAAGTTGGTGAAAATTTTTTAAAAATGCTTCAGTAATTGTAATTACACTGAAATATCAAAGAAATATAAAATAGAGTAGACAAGTGAAAACTTCTGAGTGTGGAAAAAAATGACTGTGCTTGAAATGAAAAAATGTTCCCGCGGGTACCCCAACAAAGTTGAGGCAACAAAGGAAAGAGCCGGTGATTTGAAAGCAGGACCATAGGAATAAGGAGCACAAAGAGAAAGGATTGGAGTGGGGTGGGGGAGGGGAGAGAAGAGAACTGGGTCTCAAGGATCCAGAGAGCGGAACAGATGTGCCAGGAAGGCTAGCCCAGGCCAGTTGTACTCAACCTGTGGGTTGCAGACTCTTTGGGGGGGTCAGATGTCCTTCTCACAGGGGTTACCTAAGACCAGCAGAAAACACAGGCATTTACATTATAATTCTCATCAGTAGTAGAATTACAGTCATGAAGTAGCAATGAACATGATTTTATGGTTGGGGGGTCACCACAGCATGAAGTACTGTATTAAGGGGTCGCAGCATTAGGAAGGTTGAGAACCACTGGACCAGACATTTGCAATCTGTTGGTTCCCGGGCCCCTTCGGCTCCTGTTCGTGCCTTTTCTGTCTAGAGATGTCCACACATCCATCCAGCATGGCCCACTGTTGACACGCTGTTCCATACTGAGTGGCCTTAGATTTGTAAGGGAGGCCTTACGTTACACGAGTCTTGCCGAGTTTTGGTGAGGTTCTTTTTAGTGACGGCTGGAGTATCAGGTATGCAGGTAGATGCATGGAAGTTCATCTGTGCATTCCTAACAACAATCAAGCCAGTGTCTCCAGGCTCTTTCAGTGAACATAAATATTCATTGCTTAAAAGGGAATTCAAATTGGATGTACTTGTCCGTTCTCTAAAATGTCACTCAGACCCAAACCGAGAAGTGACAAAGTCTTGCAATAAGTGTATAATGGAGGCATTTCAGAGAATTTCAAGTCTGAGATTTGGAGCATGTCTGGCTCACATTTTCTGGAAAGATCGAAGTGTCACATTCTAGATGGTGCCTTCCTGGGGTTGACACATGTGCAGAGAATCAGGTGGGAGACAGGGTTTTGTTACGGACATGTGTAGTGTGATGTGACATTGGCACTGTCCAGGATAAAGATGGAAGAAGGAGATGAAAGTTTGGCGAGGTCACTCCAATGAGAAGGGGTTCAAGGGACAAAGCCTTGAGAATGTTTACGTTCTGGTTAAAACAAGGATGGGAAGAGAAAAGACCAGAGACCAAGAAGACCCAGAAGACAAGTTCTTGGGGTCTAGGTGGCAAGTCCCATGGAGGTGATTAAACAGTAGAGTCAGAACTGCAAAGAGACCCTGTACCTCTACATCTGGGGAGCAGATGCCGCCTGCTGCCAGCCGGGCAGCCTCCAGGTGCCGAGTTCTAAGAAAGTAAGAGTGCAGGAGGGACCACTAGCCCATTGATTTCCAATATCATTCCTAACGCTGTGGTTACAATTATTTCCTTCCCGTTCCTTATCTTGCATTCGAGGAATTGTGTTCTAGTATTGCTTCCAGCATTGTACATCTTTGTGTAAAACCCAAACTAGCAGAACCACAGAGAGTCACGGGGCAGCGAGGAGCTGTTTTCCTCTGGCACGGGCATATTTAATTTCTTCATTTACATAATCTCATGTACAGTTTGTTGAAGTGGTTTCTTTTTATTGGAAACTATAATGGTGAGTTCGTGATAACTCATTTTAGCTGCGAACTGCTTTTAAATTTCAAAACTTGGCTAAGGAGAGAGAGGGAGAGACTGAGACACACAGAGAGAGAGACAGAGAGAGAGAGAGAGAGAGAGAGAGAGAGAGAGAGAGAGAGAGAGAGAGAGAGAGAGATGTGAAAATTGTACCTCGTGTTTTCCAGTTATTGGGTAACTGCCTTTCCTATTTCTCACTTTTCCACGAGTCAAAGAGTTTGTCTTCTCAACCTCTGGGAATACAGTGCAGTCGCAGAATATGAGATTTTAGAGGCTGAAACGAACCTGGTAGAAATTCAAATCCATCTTTTAGCTTTTAGATAAAAGCCTTTGAAATCCTTTTAGTGTGAAGTTATCAGCAGGCTAGATTCTCATATAACCTCATTACCAACCCCAGGATTATTCAGAATGCATGGCGAGCCATGCTCTGTGGATAAAACTCTGTTCTGATCGCTGCTCCCGCTCAGTGATAAGCCACATGCAGTTCACCGGGTTCTGCTTGGGGGAATTCCATCTGCTTGCCCTGACACACCCTTGGAGATCACAGACCACAGTACATATTGAAGGTGCTCCCAAAATGCACCAGTGAAACCACTCCAACTTTATTAGAGCATCTCAAAACCATATTTAACTGCAGAACCTTTCTCTACATAAACATTTCATGACTCACCTCGGGCCTCAGCAAGTTAAGAAGTAGAAAGGATGCTTCTGAGAAACTGCTGTTCAGAATTAAGGTCTCTACTAGGAGAGGTAATGGCAGTGTTCTCAACCTATCTTTGTCTCCTGGATTACACTTGATGGTATTTAAGGGGAAATTCTTTCCCAACATTTTTCAGTTAGCTCCTTTCTCCTCTCACCACAGAATGACCAAAAAAAAAAAAAAAAAAAAAAAAAAAAAAAAAAAAAAAATTACTTATTAGACACCAGGGTTTGTATATTTTTCTGAAAAAATTTTTAATCATTTGCTGGACCACCTGCCTTTGAAGGAATAAACCTCCCGTTAATCAATGAATGAGAAAAAAAAAAAACATGAAGAAAACGTAGTCGTATCCCGTTCACCAATTGTTATCCTAAAGGCTTATTTCAAGCAAGAGCATTCATTCTGTGAGGGACAAACCGGGCTTCCCAAACTGAAGCCAGTGAAGATTTACTCATTCCATCTGGATATGATGGGAAGTGCACATTTACAGTCCGAGCTGCGCAGCCTCTGGCAGCTGCTCACGCTGCCTGGATGAAGCAGAAGCAGGAGATGAGAGCATCCCTGCTTTTATTGCTTTCTACGACATTTGAAGTTGGGGTGGGAGTGAAAAAGGTGTACCCACTGTGGCCATAAATGTCTGTTGTCTGACGCTGAAGAAGTAAAGCAGCCCTCTGTGGAAGACAGGATAATCTCTTAGGTCTCTGGTTTTCATTTGCTAAAGCCTGCCAAACAGGGGCGGAAGAGAAACCTTCCTCCTCCTCCTCATCCAATGGCCAGTCGCCTCCACCTTATATTAGAGGCTAGGGCTCAGGGGGAGGGGGGATTGGGGCTTGTATGTGCCAGGTGTAACACTTTTAACTGCTCACCCCCAGATGACCTCACATACCTTAATCCCAGAGAACTCCACAGGACCCTGAGCAGCCCTGAGACTGCCTCAGTCTGACTCTGGGAAAGAATTCCAGGCAGAGTGCATTGTGGAAACAGCATGTGAGTGTGGGAATAGATATCCACAACAATGTCACCCTGAGAAAGGAGCTGCCCTTGGTCAGATTCAGAGGTGACTCTGAGTTCCTGTGAGGTGAGCATGTCTAAGGAGACATTTAACAGCACCCCCCCCCGAGTTTGCATTTTTTTAGTTGTGACAATGTGGTTGGTATTAGCTCATTCTTGGGACCTAATGTCTTAAGCTTTCTTCTTTGAACACCGGCTCCTTGCTTAAAAGCTGCCAAAATCATGACAGAATCCGATGAGGGAATTTTTATTGCCTAATAAATAATACCATAGAAGATCATAATTCCATATTAGCAACTAAGTACCCCAAATGTATAAAGCATGTGGAGTTAGAGCCAAGATATAGATGAAAAACAGCTAAGTGACACTTCTTAAGAATTATTCATTCTCTTGTTATACGAAGGTGGGACTGGAGCAGTCTCCTGCATGCTGCCTGTATGCTGCCTGCGGGCCGTAAATAATTACATTGGCAATGCCATTTTTCTTTAGTTCTTAAATTCTTTCTGGAATTCTGGAAGAGATCTCAAGCTTTCTCCTCAAGATGAAGAGGGATTATAGACTTCCATAGGAACCTTCATCTACCAGAGCAGCATGGAAAACAGAGTAGGAGAAGTGAAGTGCCCCAGATTTGAAGACCCATCATGTTGGTCAGTCTCCGAACTTTCTAGGTCTGGCTGTTCTCGTGGCCAAGTTCTTTCTTTTGTGGAGAGTCATTTTTGCCAAATGAAGTGGATCCATTTCTAATTTTTCCAATGGTGTGTGAGAATCCTTCACACATCTACGTGAATGCGTGTATGCGCACACACACACACACACAGTATAATCTTCCATCTTTCTTTTTAGCTCACTTTTTCATCTGCTTGAAAATAATCACTATGTTTCTCACCACCGAAGTCAACCATCCTCTGAAACACTCATTCTCTAAAGATGAGATAAGATCAACGGCAAAATGTGTGGAAAGGCAGAGTTAGGCCCTTGCGTCCTGGTTCGCGGGGATTGTGATGGGCAGAGAGACCAGTGTTCTGCAGATGGCCGTCCCTCAGCCATGGTGAAGTGGATGCCAGCATGGAGGCAGTGTCCATCCTATGTGCTACCTCAGTAGAGCTAGGCAGACACTCAGAGTCATTCATCTGAGGACGCAGGAGACCATTTATTATGATAACTTTCTGAAAAGTGAAGGTTTGTCTCACTCCTGGGGTCCAGGTTTAGGAAAATTCTTTATCGGCATCTGAGTCAGTCAGTGGGTGATGAGAGAGCCATACTCTTGGAGGATGTGGTCCCCTTAAACATCATCTGGTGCCTGTTTTAAAGCATCCCATGTAACCTGAATTTCAGGGGCATCCAGGCCGACAGCCTGCTGTGTTCTTCTCGGTCACTCTGGGCTTGCCTTTCCCATCTCAATTAAGGGTTATTTTCTCTTGACAGACACCAGATACTGTTACACTCAGCACACCATGGAAGTCACAGGAAACAGCATCTCTGTCACCAAACGCTGTGTCCCTCTGGAGGAGTGCTTATCCACGGGCTGCCGAGACTCGGAACATGAAGGCCACAAGGTCTGGGAAAACATTAACTCCCACTACCCTTTTTGGGTTCAGCAGTGTTCCCTACTTAAGCTGTGAAACTGTGCCTGCTTTCCTCTTTGCTTTAAAAGAATACCAGCCTATAGCAGGGCAAAGGACAATAGATGGAGTGTATAAGCATATGCGAAGAGGATGATGCTGAAGATTATTGTAAGCCCCTCTTCAGTCAGAAGAATCCTGAAAGGAGAGGGTCAGGGACCACTCATAGCCATCTTGGTAGAGCGTGGCAGATACTCCAAGTCATTTACCTGAAGAAGCAGGAGACAGCATATTCTGATAACTTTCTGCAGCATGAGGGCGCATGCCATTATTGGGGTTCCAGTTTAGAGACGCTCTCCACTGGCACCTGAGCCACTTGAGAGGTGATAAGAAAGCCACTGGCTTGTGGATTTGTGCCCCCTTAAACTTTAGCTGGTTCCTGCACACAGAGCATTCCATGTGAAATGAACGTTGACATCTGCCCACCTGTCAGACCACCTCCCTGGAGTTGAGGGAAAGTCCCTCCCTCAATACCCTGAACAGCACTATCACAGAGGTGGGGGTGGGGTGCCTTCACTCACAAAAGGCAGAAACAAATTTTAAACTAACTTTTTTTTTTTAGCTAAAAAACAATTTTAAGCGAATTTACTGAGAGAGATGGCTCAGAGGTTGAGAGCGCTGACTGCTCTTCTGGAGGTCCTGAGTTCAATTCCCAGCAACCACATGGTGGCTCACAACCATCTATAACATGATCTGATGCCCTCTTCTGGCCGGGAGGTGTACATGCAAGCAGAGCACTATATATAAAATAATAAATAAATATTTTTTAAAAAAGAATTAAAATGTAAAATATCATCTCCCTACTTGTTACTAGTTCTGAAAGGTCAAATCAAGGTCATTACCTGGCCCCTCCTCGTGTGTCAGTGGCTTGTGTTATACAGCTAGCAAGAGAGACATGGAATGGAAGTCAAGCTCGCTTCTGACGCCCAGCCTTTCTTCTCAGCATTATGCTATTTTCAGGAGTCATGCCGGCTGAGGCCAGAGGTTTAAATCTGTCCTGACTAGTAGCTGGATGGGATAATAACCACCTTATGAATCTGATTCATCTGGGAACTTGTTAAAGGGCAGGTTCTAGTTCTCCAAGTGCTGGCTATGGGGTGAGATTCTGCATTTCTAACAAGCCCCCGGCTGCTTTTGAGGCCGCTGGTCAATACAGTGTGTAGGCACGACCCAAAATAACTTCTGTCAATAAACCCTTGGGTTCACCTTTCGCATATGATTCCGGAGTTAAAGCACTATGAAGCAAGAACAATCGGATAAATGGAAACGCTTCAAGCGTTTCCCACTCAGGAGGACGGAGTTAACCTTAGCCATAGTGCTAATGAAGTAAACATTCAGGGTCATATGACCCGAGCCCGTTGGCATCTCACTCTCATGGTGAGACTCTCAAAGAGGAAGCATTACCCTCTTACTAGTTACTCCCTGTTGTCAGCTAGAGCCCCTACGAGGAAGTTTCACAATTCCCATTTCACAGGCAGAATAACTGATGCCTCAGAGGACTGTGAAGCCTAGCAGCCGCAAGTAAGATGCCAGAACAACTCCTGACCCCTGGAATTTGGGCTGGAGTGCTTCACTTTGAGCTCGCTGCTTCCAGATGGAATATTACTCTTGCCTTTCGTGAATGCCAGGCAGGATTCCTTTTTGCGGAGCAGACTGCTCTCATTTGCCGCGAGAGAGACTCTGTCTTCCAGTGCCCCCGCCTCGTCCCAAAACATGGTGGCTTCTCCTCACTCTGGGCTCCCCTTCTTTCTTTCAGATCTGCACCTCCTGCTGCGAAGGAAACATCTGTAACCTGCCACTCCCTCGCAATGAAACTGATGCCACATTTGCCACGACGTCCCCTATAAATCAGACAAATGGGCAGCCACACTGTATGTCAGTGATCGTGTCCTGCTTGTGGGTGTGGCTGGGACTCACCTTTTAACAACCTTCTCTACCAGATGCCATAAAGCTCTGTGGGTTTCACCACGGCCTGTAGTCACGCATGAGTCATTGGCTTGGCAGTGGTGACACAATGCGACCCCAGCACCCCAAGACATCATCACAGCCAGGCATAACCATTTCCATGAATAGCAAGCATTGCATCTTTGCTGTCATTTCCAGCCTAACGTGGACTCCATCTGAGTCAGCCCGTCCCTTATACAGACCCGGATTTCTATACCACAAACCTGTGATTTGCTCCAACAAAGAGTTCTGCATTTATTGATGTCTGGAGTTCTTGATTTGGAATCCACACATGAGCTGCAGGAGGTCCTGGACCCCTGAGGAATAAGCCATGGATGCAGGAGGCGTTCGCTTTTTTTTTTTTTTTTTTTCCTTTTTTTTTTTTTTTTTTCAGGAAAAGATTTAAGAACCACTGGCTTAATTGCAATCACAACTTCACCTACGGCTTTAGAATTTTAAAACTTTTAAATCCAAAGTAAATGGGATGGTTTCCCTGGGATTCTGACGGCGTTCCTGAAAGAGCAGAGCATACTTTGCTCAATTTAATTTCCCCAGCCTTCTTATCTTAACATTGGGGAACATGTTCCTTCTGCTCTTTGTGGAAGATAAAAAAAGGCAATTATGGAAGTTTGCTGCGTTTGTAGGAGTGACGAGGGAAATGTTTCCTGCAACCTGATGAAATGAGCGTCCTCGAGATGATGTCAACCTTTCTTCTTCTTCTAACTGGAGAGACTGACCTTGACATGGGAACTAAGGCTGCTTCCCAAGTGTCCAGGTCTTGGCTGGGCTAATCGCATCTACAACTTCGTGCTTAAATGGATGAGATTCTTTTCTCCAGGTGTTGCGTTCTGTTCACACACAGCTAATCTAGTCAGAGGATTTCAGAATAAAAAGAAGCTCTGTGGAGGTTAGGCTTGGTTCATTCTGAAGGCCCAGAAATAGCTAAGCAAAGTTCTTTCCCCTTCCATAGTATTCACTGCCAAAGAGGCCTCTCCTTCCACAGTGACTGTAAGGAGAAAATTTCGGAATTAAATTCTCATTAGATCATTAAGGTGAGGAAAAAGATGAAAAAAAAAAAGGTAGTAGGATGGCATAAGGGGTAGTTTTTGTTTCAGCCACTGCTTTTGAAATAGAAGAAAAAGATTTTATCATCCTTAATGTATTTTTTTAACCTAAAATTGCATTGTTTTCTTTTTCCTTGTAAATTCTTTAAATGACATTTATTTTCATATGGTATAAACTGGAAACTATATTTAAATTTTTTTCTGAAAAAAATATTAGTTAGAATGCTTGTTTTCAACGGTGGTCCAGCTCATCGTTCCTGCTCATAGAGATTTTTCTATGCTTTGTACCGATGTTGAAAAAGTTAATGTGCTGTAAGTAAGGGGTGTGTGTTTGCCTCAAGGGCTCTGTTCATGGTTTCCTCAGAAACTTGTCCTGGAAATGGTCAGGTGAAGACCATCACTGGTCAGACTATCTGTGCAGAATGGTGGGTTTTGTTCCCATAGAACTTGGTGGCACTATGCCCTAAAGAGAACAGTGTTGTTAAGATACATCTGCCTTGCACAGGCAACTTCAGTTCATAAAATTAGACTCCCTCTGGGACCAGATCAGAACTGACAACAGACACTCTGATACAGGTCATTGAAGTTACATCACACAGCCTTAATGCAGAGTTTTATTCCTTGCTTATAATTGTGGATGGGAGAACAGGAAAAAGAGGCTTATTAAAATTAGCACTCTGCCATGCCAGGCACTTTGCTAAGCACTTTACATAGTTAGGCCATATAACCCTACATCAATTGTGCAAGGGACCTGCACACCGAGGCTTACAAACAAAGGTCTTGAGGCTCAAAGACGCTTGATAAATGCAGACGTTTCTGCAGACTTAGTTTGTGTGGGATGTCACATGTTTGGGGAAGAGAGGGGGAGGGGGAGTGGAATTTCTCTGCTAGGAAAACTTCTGGGCCCGACTTCATGGGAGTTTCCCCATCTTACCATGTAGAACACATCCTGCTCCTCAGCATCCCATTTGCATGTGTCCCCAGTTGATCCTTCCTTCTTCGGGGAGTAAAGTTATAGCTTCCTATTTATCCCTCTTGTAAAAGGAGGAGATAGTTGACCTTGCATCTAAAGATGCTGCAAGACAGTGAGAATTTGAAGTTGTACATATCTATGGGTACCATTTTTGTGTGTGTGCGTGGTCACACTCCACTGACATTTTCCAAGTGCTGCATGCGAACGGGAGACGAGGGACTGACCACACGAGAGCCACCCCTGGCTGGTTTTCAGGGATCAGGTTCTCAAGGGTGCAGATTGCTCACCATCTGGGGAGCAATTGCAGCCGCTGTACCCATGTGCCGCACCGCACACTTCCCTAATGCCTTTCAAGGTGGCTTTTGTTTAATTCTCTTGAAAGAGTGTGATTCGCTCATCCCCCGCCCCCAGCCTCAAGAAGCCAAGGAGGGCCATTCAATAGAAGGTCCAGGGCTAGTGTTAGCCATTTGACTTCTGTCACTTTAAACTTTCCATTAAACCTCACCATTGGTGATGGCTTGAAATGCAAAGAGCCATGATGTGTATACTAACTTATGTGCCACATATTTATTTTTAGACTTTCTTCACCATCCATGTCGATATGGGATTAATGCCTAAATGTAAATAGTGTATACTTTGTAAATCAATGAATAAAGATTTTAAGTGTGTTTCTTCAGGCTTCTTCCTGCAAGTGCGTCTGTCACTCAGTGAGTCACACACCAGGTGATGTCACAACATGACCTTTGCACCACAGAGGGCTTCTTCCCAGGGTTCACTTTCCAGATGCACAGTCAACATGAAAAATGCTCATTCCAAATGATTCCTACTGACAGGAAGTGCTCCAAAATCAAAGGAAAGGTTGTCACACTTAACAATCTGGAACAGAGTTTCCCTTGAACATTTCTTTGTTAAATCAAAAACCATGAAAAAAATACATAGTGTACGTGCCTGTGTTTGTGTGTCATTCTATTAACTTTATTTTAAAATCTTATTCTATTCTTTGGGTGAATAATAACAGTATAGCAGAAAAGTTTTCTTTTGTTAGTTTCTTCTGGAAGAGAAAAATGCTATAATTCTACATATATAATTATATCTATATAATACATTTATTATATTTTTTCTTAGTAAAACAATAGACTGAAAAAAAAAGCTTGAAAGTCTTCAGCTTGATGTGACACCTAGTTATTTAAAATGGTGTACCTTGCAATTTCCAGGAAGATTAATTTTTTCCTGCATCTAGAGGTGAGCTTGCTGTTAGATGTGGGGTCAGTGATATGACTGGTGTTTCTTATGTGCACGCAGTGAGGACTTAGTCCTGAGTGCTGTGAGCCACTTTGTGTATGTAATGTAAATGGTACTAGACATAGACTATATATTTTAAAAATCTGATTTTGAAGATAGGATTATAGAAGGATCTTTCTCTCTATAAATATGTTTCATAGTTCATCTCTAGAATATTTATGAGATCTTATACGTGTTATAAAATTTAGGGGACGCTGGCATGTCAATTCAGCAGTCATGTTTTGGCTATCCCATGGTAGCTTTGATAGGAAACACTTTAGAAAAGCATTCACAGATGTCTTGACTGAATTTCCTCGAACTGTAGGGAAATGTTTGAGCATCCCTTGCTGATTCCATTCTCAATGTAACAACTGAGGAAATGCAACCTTGGAGATCAAGTTATTACAACTTCACAGCTTCTTGGGGCAGGGCTTTGTCACAGATAAGAAGCATGATGCTTTCAGCTGGGAATACTCCCAAGATCTACTGGAAAATAGATCTTGATTTTCTTTCTTTCTTTCTTTCTTTCTTTTTTTTTTTTTTTTTTTTTTTTCTTAGTATAAAAGTTTCTGAGCAAAATTGGTGTGACAAATCAATAAGAATTTTCAGAATGTCTTTCTTTTTTATTTTTTAACTTAATCTAAAAAATATTATTGTGTTTGTTTCAGTGTAAGAGGGTGTGTGTGTGAGTGTGTGTGTGTGTGTGTGTGTATTGTGTGTGTGTGTGCTGGCATGTGTATGGAGGTGAAAAGACCAGGACAACTGTTGGAAGCTGTTTTCCTTCCAGTGGAGATCAGAGACCACGTTTCAGGAATTCTCTTCCACCGCTGGTTCACATTTGCGGAGCATGAGATTTTACCCACTGAGCCATTTGGTCAGCTCCCAAAATGTGCTTCTGTTCTCATTGGTCACTCTTGTTAGGAAAGTGTTAAAAGGATGGCCTCTTTTGTTAGCAAATCGCTGTTTTACCTTTTGCAAGTTGGAACTGTTGGAATTGTCTGCATATACAAATTCTGGTAGTGACGTTTCAGACTGAAGTTTCAAAATCAGAGTCTGAGAAATGACTTCTTTAGAGTCCTTGGTTTCGGTTCCCCTAATGGCAGTACTGATTTTGTGTATGAGTTTCTCTTCGAAGCACTTTGAAATGCCCTGTGCGCCGTCACTTCCGTTGATCAACATGAACACATTCATGACTCGATCGCTCCAGCGTGGCTGTAGCCCAGGGAGGTTACGCTGGCAGCTTATCTTAAAAGACTCTGTTCCACTGTGTCATTAGGGGGACACCCATGATGCCTCCTCCTTTCTTCTGCAGTCTTACTAGAAAGCTTTCGTCCGGGTTACTGAGCTGAAGGTAAAAGGCACTTTAGGAAATATCTGGCCTACCCCCTTTGTTTTTATATGTGTGAGAAAAGAATCCCAGAGAAACCAGATCATTTGTCTCCAGGGACACTGCACGACTGTGTTAAGGAATGAATTCTGCCAAGGACTCCCTTTGTGATGCTTGTGGTAATTAAGCACAAGAAATAGGAAGCAGTCTAGAGGTGCCCTTTTCCTTTACTCTGGCTGTAGGGTGGGAGGTACCCCAGGTATCATCAAGGCAGGGAATGTCAGGGAACAGGAAAAACTTTCTATACGAAAGGAAGGAAGCCTGATGAGTGTTTATCCTAATTTAAGAAGAGAAAACACTCAGAGAATTAATCACTTCAGACTCAGAAACTCAAAAGGAAGAGCAATTTGGAAAAAATTAGACAATATCACTTACTTGGATATGGTTTTTGAAGGGAGATTATTGCATATCTGGAAGTAGGACCTAGCCTTCCCAAACCATGCATTATCCCTGCACCCAGAGTCCACTGACATCCCCGCCCCCTTGAAAAGATGCCAGGGATTGTGATGTCAGATTCGGGAAAGTGTCCATAATGAAGTCTATTGAGTGTAGGCATAAGAAGCAAAGTGCCCCCAGAGACAGCCAGGAGGCAAATGGAAAAGCTAAAAATAAATCACAACCTCAATAAATCCATTTATTTTTGAGAAAAATTTGAAATCAATGCAATGTCTGGGTCCTACTCTTATCTACAGAGATGTCTGACTGTTGGGACACAGGGTCCATGCACATCTGTCTCTTCAGCCGTGTTTCCCTGGTAACGACTCCTCAGCTGACTAGGCTTGGCACCCACCCGACCTCTCCCTGCAGTAAGGCCAATTGAATAACTTTGGCCTGAACAGATGTGAGTAGATGAGTTGCTCAAAGAGAGAGATCACACTGTGTGCTTTGTGCTGTGACTCTTTGGTCAGAGGTGCAGAGAGGGCCACTGTGGAGGAGAGCACATTTGGGCTTCCTCATGAGTCAGCCTAGCTTGGTTCAGCATGGCTCTCTGGTGTGTCCACGTCAGGTTTAGCCCTGGATCTAGATCTTTCTAAATACAGGAAGCATTGGGCCCATCCCTAACTTTAATATGTTAAACTCCTGACCCTGTGAATGTTTTGCCACTGACTTAAATCCTGGGTGTCCTGTGTGTCTCCTTGATACTGGCCTGGACCACCATGAAAGTCAAAATAAGACCTCCCACAAACAAAACAACAGCCCACAAAACAACAAACCTGGAAGTTATATTTGGAATGAGTTATTTAGTAGACCAATGTGATGTGTCCAGCCTAGGCTATAGTTGGGAGTTGCTAACTACAGCCAGAACTGGGACGCCAGCTTCACTTCGGAGGTGTGCGAAGACTCTCCTGCCAAAATGGTATCAAATGCAAAAGAAAGAGCTCGGCTAAGAAAGAGCTAACTTGTAGAATAAGTGTTGAAACACACAGGTTGTACTTTAGGACCGCTATATGAGGTCAGTTTTGGGACAAGATGATAATTAACTGTAGATAAATATAACTTGAAAATGAAACTTTCCCAAGTCGTTTGGACTACTGTTCACTGAGGCAGTTCTTTGGTTATGCTCAGTCATCCCTGGTGCTTATTTTGTCCTTCGCACCTAATGGATGGCAGCTGCCCATCAGTATCCATTAGGGCCATCATTGACATTTAAAGCTCCCTGGAGCAAGCCACCTAGCTGACTCAGAGGCACCACAGTGCACCGGGTAGCATCATTTGTAACTCATGAAAGCGGGATCCTGTGAGCACTCACCTCAACAACACTGATGCACCAAGGCAGGTGGTAAGAATCTGTTTTGAACCAGTCTCCGGGTCTCCTGTTCAGTGGCCATATCCCCTTAACAAACGGGGTAGACAAAGACTGTCCCAAACGGCCAGCTCGTTATTGCATTCAGTCGGTGGAAAGCTGCTTTCGAGCATGACTCTGAATGTGGTCCCTGAGATTCTTCAGCCTGGTACCCAGGGCACATCTTTATTCATGGTACTCACATAAGGAAATGATGAAGTTGAAAAATATAGGGCAAGCTGAGAGAGCAGGCAGCATGGAAGCTTATTGATCACAGTAGACAGCAGTTGGAGACCAACTTAGAGACAACTGGGAGAGCATCCTCAGGCACTGCTACCTTCAGGGAGGCTCCCATATGCCCTATGGGAGCATAGCTAATAGGGCCTCTGCAGGGAAGGAAAGCCTGTGGATGGAGCAGGGAGTGCCCATGGGATACAAGGACAAAGTTAGTTAGGTTAATAGAAAGTTGACAAAAAGGAGGGGTAAGGGCCCATCTGAATGAACTCTCACACACAAAAGAATTGTTTCTCAGACATACAAAGCAGCAGTGCCTGGCGGGACTTTTTCAAGAGGCTGCAGTGGATGGAAACAGATGCTCCTTTAATTCCACATCTTCATTCTAGAAGATGAGATGCGTTACCTGGAGACCAAACTACAAAGAGTCCACATCCTATGGTGTCTGCCGGAGGATCACAAAGCCAGAGTCACCTGTGATGAAGTTGATGGTGGAAACTAAAGCGCAACATTTAGACTGGGTTGGTTTGGGGTACTTTAAATCATCAAAAGGATTTCAATCTGGTCAAATAAAAAACTAATTTTAAAAATTCTTATTTATTTTTATTTCATATGCATTGGTGTTGTTCATGCATGTATATCTGTGTGAGGAAGTCAGATCCACGGAAGCTGGAGTTACAGACACCTGTGAGCTGCCATGTGGATGCTGGGAATTGAACCTAGGTCCCTTGGAAGAGCAGCCAGTGTGCTCAACCACTGACCCATCTCTCTCCAGCTCTTTCATCAGGAAGTTTTAAGGCTCCCCAACTCCTGACAGGTCTGAAGTGCCATCATTAGACAACAAACACAAAGGCTAAAGGGCCACTGGGATAAAGAATCAGGATCAGAGAAAGAGCCTCAGTGAAGACCAGCCCAGGCTGCTGCTTTGGTACCCAAATTTTAGGATGCTTATGTGCCCACTGGAAACAGTGCTCTGAACACAGTAGGTGCATGGAAACAGTTTATCATTCAATTCATGAAACAATGAAAAAAGATGGTGCTGTCTCTGAGTATCACAGCCAAGTGAGTAACAAATGGACAAGAGTTAAAAGCACGATTGCCCTTCTAGTAGCTCTGGCCTACTTAGATACCTTTTCACATATTAAATTTGTACCCCCTCCAAAAAATAGTCTAGTGCCAGATGCTGTGAAGCTAGCATCTTTTGCTGGGTGCAGCATAAACTGTGAAAGCCTTTATGTGATGCCATTTGCCTGAATGTATTGAGGGCTTTGTGAGTGGACATATCCCAACCTAATAAGCCAACTTCTGTCAGGTGCCTAAAATACAGAAACACTGCTCTGATGGACTATGCACCTTGCCACACCATTTGTACCTCAAAAATACAGTCAGGACAGGCTAAGTGGGCAAGAGCAGGGGTGGTAAAGTCAATAACTGTGCATCCACGTGGTACAGCATTGTAAAATGTCATTGCCCTGGAGAGGTGTTCAGTGTCAAACAAACACAGCAGCACTGCCATGTTCTGTGCAACGTGTCATACTTTTCAAGACAAAGCACGTAAGGAAAATGAACCAAACTACTCTCAGTTACTCAAGTTATGATAATAACTTCTTGTTTTTCTCTGTAAAAAGCATTTTTAATGTAATGAGGTTATGTTACCTGCATAATGAAAAGTATGCACACGATAAGCAGTTAAGCCCATACATGTTAGGCTAATGGCTTTGATAACTTGGAAGGTTCCTCTTGAGTGCAACCGGTAACCCAGGGTATACCTCTGACTCCTGTCTGAACCGCATACTCAGTCCTGGCAGCTCACTTAGGCCCTTGGGAGCCTTAAAAACTACCAGTGCTCAATCCACCCCTAGATGGTCACATTATACTGATTTTGGATGCAAAAAGAAAAACTTCAAAGCCAATGGGCAATTGGATCTTCATGTGGGTCCCATTGTAAGTTGAGCAGGTGCTGTCTATGACATGGACTTTGTTTCTTGCTTTCGATCACTTCCCCCTAACAGGGCTGCCTTGCCTGGCCTCAGTGGATGAGGATGAGCTCAGCCTTGATGTAACTTGATGTACTGGGGAGGGTTGATGTGGGGGCCTCCCTTTTTCTCAGGAGAAGGGGAGAGGAAAATAGGAGGAAGAGGGTGGGAAAGAGAGACTAGGAGGAGAGGAGGGAGGAGAAAGGAGGGAAGGGGCTACAATTAGCATGTAAAGTGTATATATAAATTAAAAATAAATTAAAAAAAAACAGAAACCCATACAAATAAAATGAAAATAAATAATGAGTAAAGTTACTGCTTCTGGGTAGACAGGAGTCCAGGAAAGGTTTTTTTGGCCTAGACTTACCACAGACTCGCTTAGGGCTAACGAAGAAAGTAGTGTCTCTGGACCCAACAAGCAGACTGGCTCCCAGGCAGCCTGTCAGAATTGCTTTGTCTGGCATTCTGCACTTGGGTGCTCAGGTGCAGGGTTCATGCAGCCCTGTATAAGGGAGGGCAGACAGGGGCCTTCTGTCTCAGCATGTCTACTCAGCTCCAGGCTGCATGTTTCCCCAGAGGAAGAAATGCATTTCATTCCTTTCTGCCTCGCACTCTACAACCCATGTTGGATTAAGAAGAAAGCGAGGTTCGACACCTCCTACTAGTGTTAGGGGATTTCTCGCTCCCTTCTTCTTTGTAATTCTTCCCTCTTAAGTTTCTGTATGGAGGTAAAATTGGTTCAAACGACTCATTCAATGAAAAGATAGCTAGACTCAAATTCTATGAATAGAGTGAGTTGAGGGGATAAATATTTGCTATTTGAAACTGCTTAAAACAAAGTGCATTTTAGGTAGGTGTGGTGGCACAGGCCTATAATCCCAGCTACTCTGGGAAATGGAGCAGGAGGACCCCAAGTTCAATGCCTGCCTGGTTTTTTTTTTTTAGCAAGACCTCGTCTTGAAATACTGAATGTAAAACAAACCTTCAAGATATCAAATGTAGCTCAGTGGTAGGATCATTTGCCCTTGCTAGCCTGGGAGGCCCTAGGTTCAGTTCCTAGTAATAAAAAACAAAAAGAGGCTGTGACTGTTCTCATCATAACAAAATGGTAAGTATATGGTAGACATATTAATCAGCCCACATCATAAACACATATCAAGACGTAAATTTATATTTAATAAATATATGCAATTCTTGCTTGTCAAGTGAAATAAATTTTTAAAAATTGAAGAGCGCATCTCCCCCTGAATGTGAGGAAACTAAGGGCACATCTTAGACACATCATTGTACATTTGGGCGGAGCCCAGCGTGTTACAGTGAAGGGAGCAGAACAAGACCAGTTGATTCCAGGCTCAACTCCATACAGTTCAGCCACCGCTCAAAAGCTAAGTGACCCCCAAGTATCCTCAGACTGTGCTGAGGCTCCAAGTGGATCCCTTGGGATTGACCTAGCACACCGTGAGTACACCACGCATGCTCTTAGCTCTCTCGAAGATGGTCGCTGAGGACTGGAACATCATCGTCACACCTTCTGTGTCTAGCATCCATCTGGCACATTCTGACCGCTTGTTTCATTTTCCTTGTCTTGAACTGTATTGCCCTGCAGTGGCATGTGATTTAGGCTTGAGGTTCATGAGACAGACTTACTGAAAACAGCAGAAATCGGATTAGAATGCACGAGAACCCATCCCTACTCTTCGTGCGGCCTGACCACCCAAACATGTAACCTTACTGTAAGATAAGCGATGTGTTGTTAGTGTTGGCGGGGCAGGTATGCCTTTAATGCTTCATAAGAATTGTCATTGTGCCAGAGTTCCATCCATTTCAGTCTATTTTCAGACTAGATTAGAAGTCAGAAATGCCTTCCAACAGGCACAGAAGTGTTGTTTGTTTGTTTGTTTGTTTGTTTGGACAGGGTCTCACCACATTGCCCTGACTGGCCTCAAACTCCCTATGTAGACCGTGGTGCTCTTGAGCTCACGGAGACTTACCTGCCTCTACCTCCTCCTGCTGGCAATAAGGCCTGCACCAGCACACCGGACTAGCACTAGAGTCTTAAAGGAAGCCCCTTTAAAGGGTTCTCATCTGATGACAAGAGTCAGAGCTGGTACAAGTTTCCTACTAAGATGTTGCAGAGCAACTCAAGGGAGATGTTTGTACATATATAAAAACTTAAGGGTTATATTACTCATCTCCCCACTTCTTCGTGATTTACCTTTCTTCTCCTCTTGTATCCTGCTTTTCCCATCTGTTGCTCCCCAGGCCCCTATTCTGGAAACAGTCCTGTTTTCCTTTCCTGGCTTCAGGGAACATTGTGGAAGAGTGAAGTGGAAAGATTGTAGGAGCCAGAGGATGGTGGCGTTTGCTGTGGAATCCTGTCTTGTCTTCCTGCTTCTGTGAAGTTCTGCAGGGCTCTCTCCCTCATACTCCTGCTCTGTTTTGTAAACTGCTTTTTAAACTTAGCAATACATCATCAACGTTTTGACATCAGCCAGTAGGTTGTGGGAGATGATTTTTAATGGTTGGTCAGTATTGTGTTTTATGCTTGTGCCACAATTTATTTCATAATTTCCTCCCGTTTTCCCAGAGTTTATTGTTTTGTACTTTGCTAGGCAAGTGCTCATCACTAAGTTAAATCCAAACTCCGTGGAAAGATTGTATATAAAAATAAGGCATGTGCATTGAAATGCAAAGTAATTAAGTAGGAAAAGATAAAATCTTTTCACTCTCACCATTCTGCAGCAACTGCCATTATTTATAATATCTTGAATGTGCTTTTATATTGTGTTCTTGATGCACACAAAACCAATGAATATCTTCATATAGCTATGAGACTGAGTTTATATATTCGTGCAGAAAAGTTATGGAATATGCCTTTTAAAAATTCATGTTTGGCACTCCCACACCTAAGGCTCGGGGAACATGTTGGAAGAGGAGGCAGAAAGATTTTAAGAGCCACAATATCATGGAGTTTGCTGTGAGACTGTGTCTCCTAGGAGCATCAAGAGCTACATCCATACTGTCTCCCTAACATGGCTGTCCAAACACAAACAGTAAGAGGATGACACTAATGGACATACCAAGGTGGATGGGACAAAGTCCCCAAAGCCTCACCTTAGCCCTACACAAGGAACTACAGGCAACTGAGGAATGCTGGGAAGAGAGGTGGTCTTCCTCAAGGAAGAGCACACCGATTAGTTGTCCAGTGCCAAACAGCAGCCCTGATAACATACATACAAGCAACATTACACAGACTTAGCAGGTTATATTTAGAAATATATATGTGTAGACATATGTATTTATGCATATAATAATTAATGAAAAAGAGGCTGTAAATTTGAAGGAAAGTGAGGATTGGTATATGAGAGGATTTGGAGGGAAGGAAGGGAAGGGAAAATGTCGCAATTATAATATCAAGAAATATTTAAATTGAAAATTCATGTTTGGGGTCCTTTATTGTCCAACACTGGTAGATGACTCAATTCTGTAAGTGGGTCTGTTCATTCCTCTGTAAGGACACACTACTAACTTATTTGGCCCCTCCCTCTCCTGAACCAAGTGCAGCATAATCTAACAGTGGTGTCTTAATCTGTCTGTCATACTCCACTATGAACCCCTGTGTGCCCTTCTGAGCTAACGCTAGGATCACTTAGAGATTGGCGATGGCTTCATGCATATCAAGCCTTGTGCTTCGTTGCCAAGTTTCTGTGGAACAGCTGTAAATTTAGGATTTTAGCAAGACTACATGAGACTATGTCTGGACCCTCTCTCTAAACAGAGTGCTTTCTCTTTGAGTTCTCTCATTTTTCTTATTTGGAAATATTAACAAGAACATTTACATCAACCAGGCGGCAGAAAGTCAGGGTACAGATAACACACGTGTTTCCTTCGCTCACCCTGGATTTTTTTTGTGGGGGCCATGGAAACAGCTCACAGACAAGTCACATTTCTTTCCAGGAGAGATTTGATGCTGGATCTTTGGTTGTTTCTGCAGGACCCAATTTGTTCTAAAAGCTTGAGATGTCCATTGAGTGTCAGATCATGAATCAAGTGGCACACGACAACCCTGACGGCCATTTCTCAGCTCTGCCAGTGGCCCGCATCCGTTCTGATATGACCGATGCTCTCTTCTCCCCTCTATTGCACCAACGGGGAACATTACCACCTTTGTTGTCTAGGACCCTGGAGTGTAACCGAAATCGATATTGCTGCTGTGGACAGAGCCGACAAGGAGCCTGTCCTCTTTAGTTATTGTTGCTGCCTTCAGGTAGAATAAAAGCCCCCTCCTCACCCACCTTCTCATTCTGTGGGCACCAGTCTTTATATTCTGAATATTTGAAAAATTGGTAAAAATAAGAATATCGCCTTAGGCCAAGGAATATCAGGGGTAAATGCAGTAGAGCAAATGCTAGATAAGAGAAAATGCCTAATTTCAAAGCCCAAGTATCAGTAATAAATACGAAAACAATTTGGCAAACTGTCTCAAGGCCACTACAGCAGATTCAAACCACCAGCTGTTATGTGCTAAAGGAGCATCACCCACACAATATGAAGCTGCAGTGAGTGGCCTTAGGCGTAATTAAAACAAGTGTTCCCTGTCTTCCTGTCTTCTAGATGAGGTCATGGAAACATGGAAGGCCGTATAACTATTCCCAGGTCACACAGTATGTTGGCAGAATTCTTACAATCATCAGTAACAGCAGGTAAGAGTGACATGTTTAATCCTCACTAGCATATGCACGTTTGGGATTGAAGGGGATTATTTGTCATACAGACTATTTCTATTGTGCAGAATCAAGTGATGAACTAAATTCACTGATTTAAATAGGAGAGGGTCCATTCTGAGCATAACTGTTATCTGTCCAGTCTGACGCCTGCTTCCTTCTAACAGTATCTCTGCTGATCACGGTGTTCAATGAAGCTCTAGGGATTTTTCATTTTGAAAATTATTTCTCTGTAACCATGGAACACTTATCTTGCTTGCGTTAAATAAGATAAGCGTGGGTGGGCTCTGGACTCCACCTAGGTTCAAGGAATATTAACTGAAAAGTCCTTGTAACTGCACAGAACAGCTGCTATTTTCACGAATGGTAAAATCAATAGAAAAATAGCTTTAATTTGAGTAATTCTAGTACTTTTATCACAAAGAGTTGAGGCTTCTTTCTACTCAATTACTTCTCAAATGGAAATTTTAAAAAAGGCAAAGAGAAGCTCCCTTAATGTCATAGCCCTGAGCGGAGGCTGCAAGAGGCTTCTGAGTGACCCTTGCAAAGCCAGAGGACCACAGTTCTAAGCCTTGAGAACAGAGATGTAGGTCCAGCCTTTCAAAGTCTGAGGCTTCCTGCAGTGCCTTGAGTTCTGGGGATCCAATGCTGACCACCTGGTGTGACAGCCCCAACCTTTGGATACCAGGGCCCTCAGTTTATAGCCACCCCGGTGACTGGATGGCTTTCTGGAGCACTCTCAGCAGCCAGGCTGCATAGATCCTGCAGGAGCCCCATCCTCATAGCTTCCTTTTCTATTCTCAGCTCTCTCCAGTCACTCATCCCACCCTTTCTCTGAACCTTCCCTGCTGCTTTTAACCCCTCGAAGTGTCTGAGGCAGTTTGCAGGCTTTTTGTATAACCCATTTATCCCGTTCAACTCATGACAAAAAGCCAGAGGCAGTGAAACAGCACTTGGAGGAGATTTCCTGGGGTCTGCACTGCAACAAGGAGACAGTGCACAGGATAGATGTCTTTCCTCATGCTTAGAGAGTATGGGGACTGCTTACACAGGCAGACACACATGTGTGCTTGTGTGTGTGCATGTGTGTGTGCGCGCGTGCATGCACATGCACTAGCACTAGCTATCACAAGCTGGGATGGTGTGGCTCCTCCATTTGGTGAGGCATGCTGTGATGTGGTCAGAAGCAACGAAGGGTGGGGTGGCCATGAATGACTGATGGAGGGACATCTAAGGGCATCTGAAGCTGCTATGGCAATGCAGAGTCTCTAGAGACAAGGCAGACCCTTGGGGCAACAGCTATGGTGGCTCAATAACAGGAAGACCGTCTCCTTGGGTAGCGGTAGCTGAAGTCTTCTCTAGATGTTGGTGGCTGGATGGGAGCCATTGAGGTCTTTAAATGGTCATGGTTGCCCCCAAAATAGCTGGGGACAACCACCAAGAAGAGATCAGCTGCTTAGTTGACATGTACCTGAAACTGCTGGGTGCTGGGGCTTCGCCAAGGCGGTTCAGAAGCAGCAGTGGTGTGTGGCTGGATCAGGGAGTCCCAAAGACAGTGGTAGGGCTTCCCTACCTGGCCTTCGTCCCCACACTGTCTAGGGTTGTCAGTTGGTATTGTTTGGGGACAACTATGATGGCATTGGAGAGGCGGGGTGGAAGATGAAGTGGTGGGATAGGGGTATGTGATAGGTTGTTTCTGACAACGCTGTTTATTGAAGAACCAAAATCAGTCAAGAGCACATATAAGGATGTGCTGTCATGGAGCGAATGTACTCAGCCTTACTGAACGGTGCTTGATCCACTGCCAAACACAACGGGGCAGGACTTGGCCCTCTAATTGGCCCCATTTTCAGGCATTGATATGGAGGAAAGTTAACAATTCATTCTACATAAGGGGCAAAGGCTGTGGATAAACAGGTGGGCAGTTTGTAAGAGTCTCCTTGAGAACCTAAGTGGGACACCAGAGCTCCTCGTGGCTACAAAAGTGTGAGGGGGGTGATATGAGGGGAAAATGGACTCAAGCGGTTTCTTGAATGTTCTTGTTAAATAAATTTGAATAAGTGGCAAAGTTTATTTTTACCTTCTAAGGAGCCCCTGATGCTATATAGAGAGAAAATAGGCAGCTTTGTGTTGCTTCAGCATGGGGAGGCATATTTTGAAGTGATTTAAAAAATTTACTTTCCATCATGACCAGAGGTTTGTGCCATTGTAGCAACAACATGGAAACCTTAACAGCTTCAAAAAGAAAGGAATTTTGTTATATTTCCTTCTTGCTAATGTTACATTGGAGCTGCAAATCCGGAGAATAATTTTCACTCTGGAATTAAGGTTTATTTAGATCACGGCCGCCCTGTGGAGCATGTCATTCTTTGGTAAAGGAAAGGAAAGTAAGTTCTCACCAGGAAGGTTTCAAGGCCACTCACAGCCTTCCTGCTAGAAACCACACACATTCACTTGTTCTCACATTTTATTGGCCAAAGCATATCATTGGGACAAATTCCTACCAGTAGGATAAGGCAGAGCCGATCACTTCTCCAGGCACAGAAGGTTCTGCAAGCCACAAAGCAGAACAGTGAAACGGGTAGGACACATTCAGGAAGCTGAGTGGACTACCAACCTCTTAGGCTTAGACTCAGCTGTGTGAGGCCTAGAAACAAGGTTCTTCAAAGATTGCCTAGGCCTTTTGACATGTACTGGCTCATTGTCCTTTTTTCTTAATTTTTTTATTAAATATTTCTTAAATATTCATTTATATTATTACATATATATACAATAAACTCCTACAGTAAGAAGAATCACAAAACAGTCAGGGATTTTATATATATATATATATATATATATATATGATACATTCATAGTGTTTTGACTATTTGTATTTGGCAGCCTCGAAGAAAACATCTTTCCTATCTTGGCAAGTCTAAAATTCTGAATGTAAATCAGTATCTATCATATCTCATCATTATCAACTTAAAACATCTATATAGACCTAAAACCATCTTAACCCCTAAACAACTAAGCTTAATTGTAAAAACAAACTATCCGACCTTCAACCTTGTCAGAGACTCACTGGAGGCAGAAACAGGCACAGTTAAAGATTTGAAGGCAGCCAGGGTGGTATGGTAAGACCCTGTCAGAAAGGAAGACAGAAAAAGTGATGGAGTGGAAAGAAATAGGAAACAGTTGTGTAAGTTGTATTTGATAAGGTAGAGCTAAAACTTATGACTCTCAAAAAGAGCAAGCTTAGCAGTAGAGGGGTGGGTCCTTGAGTCCAGAGAGGACTGGAACATTCTAGCAGTGAACTGCACTTGACCGTTTTTTTCCTAAACGTGTGCTGGAGGTGGACAACCCTGAAGAGAGCCAGAGGACATGATTAATGGTTTGACAGTACTCTTGGGGTCCTGGGATATTAAAATGAATGAATGAATCAATCAACGAATCAATCAACCAATCAATCAAATGCAGAGCCTCGAGATTCAAATACAGGCACTTGCACATAAAAAAAAAAAATTAAAAAACAAACTAACTAAAAAGACTCATTGTACTTAAGTGAAGAGACAGCAACATGGAGCTTTGGTCTTTATCAGCTACCCTCCACAACTTGATGATAAGATCTTACTGCTGATGACACCACTTATGTGTGTCACAGAACTTGGAGAGATATAGCTGGTCTTCAACTGGCAGCTTCACCCCACTAGCTAGGACTCATAGAGCTATGCACACAACTAGAGGAGAAAAGAGATCACCAACCCCATGCAGCTATGAACTCTGAAAGCTATAATGATGGCCTGCATGCAAGATATGCCCAGTGGTACAATAGTGACAGGGATGTTATAGAAATTACCAACTACCTTTTAAAATTGGATTTAAGGGCTGCTCCATTGACTTGACCCCATATCTGGCACTGTCAGTGAGGCTAAGAACCTGAGGCTAGATAGTTCATAGGCCCTAGGCGGAGTCCTACTATTACTATTATGCTAGATGAAACAGCAATGAAATGATTCCAAATGATATGTTACTATACCCATAAATCAGTGCTCATCAGAGAAGCTTCTTCTTTCAGTAGGTGATAATTAACAAGAAAACCCACAACTTGTAAACATGCAGAGAAAGGCTCAACCCTAAACAGGATGTCTATGGACACCCATCTCCTTAGGGCTCAGAGATCTATCCAAAAGTGGGACTTGAAAGAGTTTAACAGCCATGGGTTGTAGGTAGATGACTTCAGGAAAATAGCCCTTTTCAGACACCAAGGGCAGATGCATATATGAACTCATAGAGCATGTGACAGCATGTACAAAGCTTATACAAGCTCAAGGAAGACAGAAGCCAAGCATATAGAAGTGGGCACAAAGTCCCACCCCTAACCAAGGAGCAACTTGCATCTGCTAGGAGAAGGAAAGTCAACTGCCTTCAGTAGAGTGACATTAGGAACACCAACCACCCTGCAGCATAGGTCCAGGCTCAGGTGTAGTCAAAACACAAATTAGACTCCATGCTTTTTGGTTTTTTGGGGGGAAGGTTAGTTTTTGTTGTTGTTGTTGTTGTTGTTGTTGTTGTTGTTGTTGTTATTTTAAGAGACACAGAGAGAAGCATGAAGTTGGGTGTGTAGGAAAGTAGGGAAGAATTTGGGAAGAGTTGGGGGAGGGGAATAAATATGATCAAATATACTGTATTAAATTCTCAAAGAATAGATAAAATCATTGTTTTAAAAAATAAACTACATATGGTGAAGATCAAATTTGACAGGAATGCAGCATTTCCTGTGGGTAACTTCTTATTCCTATCCATGTTCCCTCTTCTATTACGATAAAAGGTTTAATATGGTTCTTTTGTTTTAAAAAACTGGACTTGGTTTTCTTATACTCAGAAAGATGCTAAATGGAGCAATTGGAGCCTAGGCTGTAAAAGAAATTCCAACGTGGAATGATTTCTAAGATAACTTGCCCTAGTTATGGGTTTAGATAAAACAGAGAGAAAAGAAAAGCCTGTAATTGCTTTTAAAAAATTAAGCAATTGTACCTTTGTTGTTGTTGTTGTTGTTGTTGGTGGTGGTGGTGGTGGTGGTGGTTACAAACATCAGCTTCAGACAATAATGTTTCCAGCTCCAGCTTTCAGGCCATGATTTGTCCTGACTGTTTCCTATTGGTACCTCCAGACATTTATACACTAGTCTGCCCTCTGCTAGTGCAGATCCCTCCTGTAGTACACTGGCCCAGAATCCATTGAATTCAGTAAAAAAAAAAATGTGGGACATATGAACTGAGGACTCAGAACTGTGTCAGCTGGAGCTATAAGGACAGAGCCTCACAGTCCGTTCCACAGGGAAAACATGCAAGTAGACAAAGGTCACACCAGAATGCTAGACAGTGCGAGGTGGGGGACCACACACAGCTTTTCAAGCACAAAGCAAGGAGTATAATTTACTTTTCCAAAATAGGAAAGCCTTGCCAGAGAGGTTGTGACATGTAGACTAAGACATGAAGGATGGGCCTTGGCGTGATTCCGGCCTGCGTGTCTGTTCTAAGGAGCAGTGGGTGGTTTTCTCCGTCCAACTTCACTTACACCGAAGTGCTCGCCTCCGCCTCATGGAAGACTCAATGGACATGGACATGAGCCCTCTTAGGCCTCAGAACTACCTTTTCGGTTGTGAACTAAAGGCTGACAAAGATTATCACTTTAAAGTGGATAATGATGAAAATGAGCACCAGTTATCATTAAGAACGGTCAGTTTAGGGGCAGGGGCAAAAGACGGATTACACATCGTAGAGGCAGAAGCAATGAACTATGAAGGCAGTCCAATTAAAGTAACACTGGCAACATTGAAAATGTCTGTACAACCAACGGTTTCTCTCGGGGGCTTTGAAATTACACCACCTGTGGTCTTAAGGTTGAAGTGTGGTTCAGGACCTGTGAACATTAGTGGACAGCACCTAGTAGCTGTAGAGGAAGATGCAGAGTCTGAGGATGAAGATGAGGAAGATGTAAAACTCTTAAGTATGTCTGGAAAATGAACTGCCCCTGGAGGTGGTAACAAGGTCCCCCAGAAAAAAGTCAAACTTGATGACGATGCTGAGGATGATGATGATGATGATGATTTTGATGAGGAAACTGAAGAAAAAGTTCCAGTGAAGAAATCTATACAAGATATGCCAGCAAAAAATGCACAGAAATCAAACCAAAATGGAAAAGACTTAAAACCATCAACACCAAGATCAAAGGATCAAGAGTCCTTCAAAAAACAGGAAAAAAAAACTCCTAAAACACCAAAAGGACCCAGCTCGGTAGAAGACATTAAGGCAAAAATGCAAGCAAGCATAGAAAAAGGTGCCTCTCTTCCCAAAGTGGAAGCCAAGTTCATTAATTATGTGAAGAATTGCTTCCGGATGACCGACCAAGAGGCCATTCAAGATCTCTGGCAGTGGAGGAAGTCTCTTTAAGAAAATGGTTTAAACAGTTTGAAATATTCCGGTTTCGTTTCTGTTAACAGTTAATATCTGGCTGTCCTTTTTATAATGCAAAGTGAGAACTTTTCCTACTGTGTTTGATATTGTCCAGGTTCAGTTGCCAAGAATGTGTTGTCTAAAATGCCTGTTTAGTTTTCAAGGATGGACCTCCACCCTTTACTTGGTTTTAAGTATGTGTGGAATGTTATGATGGGACATAGTAATAGTGGTGGTCAGATGTGGAAATGGTAGGGAGACAAAAATACATGTGAAATAAACTCAGTATTTTAATAAAGTAAAAAAAAAAAAAAAAGAAATGAAGGATGGAGTGGCATCCATAGGGGTTCACTCTGAGGCTCAGCTTGCTGTACCCCACTCTTGTGTCCTGATGATTACAATGATCTATCCCATTCAATCAATGGATTTTAAAAACTCATAGCATCTCTAGGTTTTGCTCTTCAAAATATTTATAAGCTGTTATAATTTAAGATTTGTCTTTCAAAAAATCATCTAAGTACCTCAAAGTAGAACAAGACGAACACCCACTTATCTATCTCTTGGAATTAACAAATATGAATAACATGGCACATTTTAATCATCCTTTTTAGCTAATAAACTACCACTTAGTTGTTCAAGGTTCCCGGTAACTTTTTCCTGATTGCATTTTCCTTTGTTCTCTCCTCAGAGTTAACTGCTGACGTGGATTTTGTGTTGTTAGGGCTTTGTTTTTATAATTATTAGCAAGTGTCTATTAATAAACAACATTGTGAGGTATATGCAGGTTGTATGTGAGCAAGTTCCTGTACATAACACTTTGCAAACAGAATCTTTTTTAACATTCTGCTTTCAATGCCAGAGTTTTACTAATATGATTCGTCATAGCAATCCGAAAAGTTAATGAGGCTGCCCCATCGCTATGGAAGTTTTGGGTTCTCAGTTATGCTATGTAAACATAGCTTCGTTTTAATCCCAGGTGTGGGATATGGGGTTGTCCACAGCAGCAGACTATTGTTTCCTGTGGCTCTGAGAAGGACGTGGTCTTTGCCAGATGCAGTTAGTTTAGTTCTGAGGACTCTTGAGAGGGGATAAATGGCAGAGACCTGAGAGTGAATGCTTAGAGAAGGAAGAAGAAGGCTGCTGCTCCCCCTGCTGCTCCCCCTGCTGCTCTCCCTGCTGCTCTCCCTGCTGCTCCCCCTGCTGCTCCCCCTGCTGCTCCCCCTGCTGCTCTCCCTGCTGCTCCCCTTGCTGCTCCCCCTGCTGCTCCTGGCTGCTGTTGATGGAGTGTGACGAGAAGAAGTCAGAGACGTCCTGAAATGGAGATTGGACTTGCCCCCAAAGAACCCTAAGATCCTAACCAGCAGGAAGTAGCTAAAGAGAGCTATGCCCCCTTTCCCTCCTAACCTTCTTTCTCTCCTACTTAATGTAGGGGTACTGGAAGGGATTGGGGTGGAGAAGAGAGAAAGAAGCATAAGAAACCAAAATAAAAATAGATTTTTAAGGTACACCAACACCCCAAAGCTCTTAACAATATGCCCTGGTATGGAGTCTCTGTTCTCACTAGTATTGGAGTGAAAGGCTTAACATGAGGTCATTTGTCTATGTACTTATTTCTACATCCAATGAGGCCATTACCTGAAAATGGAATGCTGCTCATCGAGAACGCAGTTCAGTTTTGCTAAGTGTTACTATCTCATAATAAGTTATTAGTTTCTATTTATTTTCTTCCTGTCAGTGATTACCCAAGGGCCCACATTAGTCATTTTAATTTGCTATTTCTTATGTGAGGAAAGAGCTTTGTGGTGCCCTCTTTAACTGTTGGCTGTGTTCTTCCTCATCACACACTATTCCCACCCTCATTCTTTTGATGCTATTAAAGCCATTTTTCCTACCTACAGATCCACAACTCTCTTCCCTTCATGCTCTCTCAATGAATGTCTTCACCTTTTATTTTGCTGAGGGAAAAAAAAAAAAAACCATATAGGTAACCAAAAGAAAATGACCAGGTAAGCGTCCTCATCTTTATCAATGTACTGCTTGGTCGTCCACTTGCCTTTGTGCTGGTCACAAATGAGAGCTTTAGGGCCAGGACTCCTACATGTATAACCAGACCCCTCATGTTTCATATCTGCAAGCCCACAGTTACTCCAATTTCACTTGTTCATAAGAGACAGCACACCTTTTCTGCTGAAGGGCTAGATTGTAAGTATTGTAGGCTATGGGAGTGTTGGCGTATCTGAAACTATGCCCCCCCCCCCCAAAAAAAAATAAGTGGCTTTGACCCCTGCCCTTCAGTTTGGTAATTTCTCTAGTTTTACTAGCTGTGCCACGACCATGACTATGCTGTCACCTCAGCAAATACCACCTCCAAAACTCACTGCGGGCTCTCCTCTGCACACACTGGAAGCCCCAGTATGGTAAAGTGGAAAGGGCACTGGCAAAGCAGCAAGGGGACTTGATTCTTGCCTTCTGGTGGAGAAAGAAAAAAAAAAATACAGACCCGTACTAGAACCCTTATCATCTCACCCCATTGCTCTACTCCCTTTATGATGCCATTCCTGAAGGCACGGGCTGCTTTACCATCTCCACTTCCCTTCCTGTTCCATCTTGAACCAATCCCCATCAGTTCTTGCTGCACACAGCTCTGTCTCCCTCTTCACCCTCACTGCAACTGTAACCACAGCAGCTCTCCTCTGTGCATGTATGTGACAAGCAGAGGCATGGCCTCTTCCAGGGCTCAACCTTGCATCTGGGTTGACCCAGTTTAAGGACAGGCAGCTCAGTGAAGGGAAACAGCCAATCCTCCTGCTGTAATGGGTGTGGAATGTCAACACGGTTACTGTCAGTGAGCCTCTCTGTCCTCTCTGTTGACAGCTTGAGCCTGCTCCATGACATTCCGGCTGTAGAAACATGACCTGGAACTGATGCGTTCTGACAGAAACAAGATGTGAGATTTCAAGCTCTCTTTCTCTTTCTTCCTTTCCTTTCTTCCCTGATGCTGCAGAACTTTTGAAAAGAGATGAAAGCTTGTAGCTGTCAGAAGACACCTGAACCCCACCTCATAGCCAGTCTGAAAGGCATGTACTATGACCACTGAGCCCCTGTGGAGGCAGCTTCAGGAGTCTTTGGAGATGCTGTTTTGGTCTGCTTATGGATTTTTAGTATGCAGAATAAGCAAACAAACAAAAAATCCAACAACTTTTTAGAGCACAAGTAAATGAGATAAGCAAGAAAATAAGAAAGTAATACAGGAAAAAGGAGCTCATGGGTTAGTTTATCCAGTCAAATATACACAACTGCCTTTGATCATAGAAAATAAATGTTCTATTAAGATTAAGCTTGAATGCATATATTGATGAGGTTGAACTCCTTTTGTGTAGCTTTAAGTTTTCTTCTGGGGAGAAAAGAAACGCAATTTTGCTTTTAGAAAAATTCTACCCAAATGATCAAAGTATTATTTTAATCTAAATACTCAACAAATGTGTAAGGACTATTATACAGTCCTGAGCATAGAGTCCTGTAGAAGGGAGATGTATTCCCCTGAGATTTTGTCTCTGTCAGGGGTTTGCTATTACAAAATAAAAGTACTCAAATAGAACAATCAAGAGCCCTAATAAAGAGATAAAGCACACGAATAAAGAACCTAGCCTGAGTATATGAATGAGGGGTAGAAAAATTCCCCAGATGATAGCTATAGTGAGAGTTTTAGTTTCTTTAAAAATCCAGTTAAGTTATGTGACTATGTTTTTGTTTTAATCCCAGGTGTGGGATATGGGGTGCCTTCAGTTTGTCCACAGCAGCTAACTATGATTGTTTTGTGCACTAGCAGGGCCATTATCTTTGCCAGCAGCAGATAGTTTAATTCTGGGTACTCTGGAGAGATAATAAATATCAGAGCCTAGAGAGGGGCTGGGGGAACTCTGAATCAGGCAGCTGCTGCTCCCTCCTGCTGCTTCTGGTTGCTGCTGTTGTGGTTTAAGGAGAAGAAACTGGAGATGTCCTGATAACAAATATTGAACTTGCTCCAAGGAACTCAATGACCTAAACAGCAGGAAGTAGCCTAAAGAGACCAAAGCCCCCCTCTCCCCTCTAACCTTCTGTCCCTCCTACCTGGCATTGGGGTGTTGGAAGGAATTGGGATGGAGATGGAAAGTAGTGGTTAAGAACCCAATAAAAATTTTTTTTTTAATTGCAATAACAGATATCTAAGAATAGCTTCAAAGAAAGAGAAAGAGATGCTAACGTGAGAATGTTTAAGAATCCCTTCAGGCAGGGGAAGAATCTGAGATGGGAAAAAGCAGCACTCCTTCAGGGACGGAAATACAATCAGAGAATGCAGGTGCAGAAGGAGGAGAAGAGGTGGGGAAATGCACAGGCAACATCAAGAACTGTAGCTTTTATTCCAAATGTGTAAGATAGCCAATGAAGAGTTTCTTATGGAAAAGGGACATAATCAGTTCACACACACACACACACACACACACACACACACACACACACACACACACACACACACTACACACCACTATTTGTAGTTCTGTCCTTAGAACAGCTTGAAGCATGGCAAGTAGATTGCAAAAAGTGACTGAACAAGAGTAGGTGGTAGGACCCAAGATACGAGACACAGTCATCTTGTAACTCTGTCACCTTCCACCATGGATAAACTTACCTTCTCCAGACTTCTATAGTCACACTGGAAAGTTGTCATCTCCATCTCTGTCTGTGCAGATGTCCATCTTGCTTCATATTACAACCCTCTGATAAGATGTCATGCTACGTGTCTGCCCACCTCAGTCTGGCGTAGGTTTGGGTCCTCCGGCTCTAGGTCCTTATGGGCAATTACTTACCACACTGATCTGTGTGGTAGCAGCGGACTTATTAGAGCTCTTGTATGACAGGAGTAGGCTCAATGGAATGGTCTAGGAAGAAGTCCAATTGCAGTGTATGAAATAGTCAGAGAGATTTGGCAGACAGACTAGGTCGTGAGAGGATCTTTTTGAGAGGTCTTGTCAGGGATTGTGCTGCACGTAGAAGAGCATTTGGAGCCAAGACTGGTTCATTTTGAGTATGTGAGAGCAGTAATTTGAGAGGAAGACACTGTTAGGGCAAAGAAATCCTTGAGGGTAATGGAGCTGTGTCACAGGGCCAGCGAAGGATTGTGCTTTAACATTTCCAATGTTGAAGGCAGTGAGAAAAGGAAAAGGAAAAGGAAAAGATTGTGTAGTGAGGTGAACCAGGTATTTAGAAAATATTTCCTGATTCTTTTCCTTTTCTATCCTCAGGATTTTGTCCTGGCTGACCTAGTACTATAAAGCTAAATAACAAATATTGCCTTGGGGAAGAAATGGAGACCAGTGCTTCAGCTAAAACACAAAGAACAGAAGAGAAGACATAAAAGAACTACATAATAGTTCTTGTAAGGCAGGCTAGGAAGTATGAAGGGGAAAGAAGGCTGAGAAAAGAGGAAATTCCGAAGGGAAAAAAATCAGCTGCATGAATTCTCTTGAAGTCTAAGCTGTGTAAACAGGCTCTAGGTAGCTAGCACCCAGTTTCTTGAGGGATATCCTGTGGTGTCTGAACTCCACCAAACTTAGCGTGACATGTGACTTGGCATCACACCCAACAAGGAGGGAAATCAGAGAGAGAACCAAGGCTGAGATACACGAGAGGTGTCTCTCGGAGCCTGTCCTCAACACCATTCCACTCTCACAGGTGGAAGGTGCTTCTAGAACCCTGCAGGATCAGCTGCTGAGAGGGACAAAGGCTCAGACAAGCTTGAGGTTGGAGTGAGGATTCTGTGATGTGATAAGAGACCAGGGCACCATCTGTGGACAGTACAGAGCAGCCAGGAGGTGACCAGACAAATCATATGCTGTAGGGATGTGAAGGGTTAAAGGCTCTCCAGTGGACCAGACAGCTGTCCACAGGCTTCCCCTGTGTCTGAATGCTATACAATCAGGTAGGATGGTGAAGCACTTGTTCCGAAGTGAATATTTACTAACAGCTTCCTTTAAATAGAAAGAAACTGAGCTAAAGGTATTTACGGTTTTCCTATAGAAATGGGCATGACACAGAAAGAGGGTGGAACAGCAAAGTTAAAAAAAAAAAATACCAAGCATTGCTCAGTGGGGTATGGCTGCAATCCCAGCACTCAGGGAGGAAGAGGCAGGTAGATCTCTGAGAGTTTGAGGCCAGCCTGGTCTACAAAGCGAGTCCAAGACATCCAAAGGTACAAAAAGAAACCCTGTCTAAAAAACAAACAAACAAAGAAAAAATAAAAATATTACCATTTCTAAAACATTGGCCATAGAATAAATTTTGACACCAGTACAAGGTTATTGGCATGATTAGTGAACTTGCATCAAATACCTTCCAATTGTTCACAAAATATGAGGAGTGAGGTCCAGGTGGCAGAAGACTTAAGGAAGAGTGAGTGACTGAGAAGGAAGGAGAAGGTACACAATTTTTTATGTCAGAGGGCTAAAATTCACATTAGTATCTTCCACTGTCTGAGAAGTCCTGTATTGTTTCAAATGTATAAATAGGCTGGAACTGCCGCAGACTTGGTGGATACCAAGGTTTGTACAATTTAAACTCCTTCTTCAAGAAAAGGAATAAAACAATATGAATGTAAAATTCTGAACATGTCACAGGAAGGGACCTGTGACTATCGGGAGCCCTGGGTCTTTAGCTTCATCAGCTCAACACTAAACTCAGTTCCCTCTACACACCAAGTAAGTGCATTTGGTCATAGAAAGACTATTTCTTCCCCAAACCCAGTAATACCTCCTCAGCTGACATCCTGCTGGGATGTGCTTCAGTGACCTCTAACTTGTTTCCACTTTTAAAAAATATTTATTCACTTTACATCCTAATTGTAGCCTCCTTCCTTGTCTTCTCCCAGTCCTACCCTCTGTCCCTCTCCCTCCTTCCCTAGTCCTCAAAATAGAGGGGCCCTCCTCCCCTACCATCTGACCCTAGCCTATTACATCTCATCAGGACTGCCTGCATCCTCTTCCGCTGTGGCCTTGCAAGGCCACCCTACCAGGGGGAAGTCATCAATGAGTGGGCACCAGAGTCCATGGCAGAGACAGCCTGCGCTCCCCATATTAGGAGACCTACAGGGAGACTGAGATGCCTATCAATTACTTCTGAGCAGGGAATCTAGGGCCTCTCCATGCATGGTCCTTGGTTGATGCATCAGTCTCTGCAAGCCCCCTGGGGCCAGATTTGTTGGCTCTCTTGGTCTCCTTGTGAAGTTCCTGGCCTTCAATTCTCCCTTAAGCCTCCCTGGTCTCTTCCCAAAGTTTGGCTGTGGTACCACTCCTTTCATCACAACTACCTCATTACATCTTTGCTTTCCTTCAATGCCAGCCATTATTTCTCTCTATAGCTGAGCTTCTATCTGGTCTATCTGGACCAAATTTAAAGTGTGCATGTGCGCGCGTGTACACGCACACACATAAAATTTATGCTCATATCATAATCTTAGATACACCATATTTATCTTTATGGTCTGATATGATACCTGTGGACATTACTTCAAAGATTTTACAAAGTGAATGTTAATTATTTTGTGCAATATATCCCAATACAAAAAGAATTCTAATCAACCCACACTTAAATTATTCTTCTAGCAATCAGCAAGTTAAGAAACGCTCTTCTGACAGTATGTACCCCTCACATGTCTGAAATGCTGGCAGTCTTTGTTTGGGGCCTCCATCACTCTATCACCCTCTGCTCCTGCCTTTACTCTAGCAATTTTTTTCATCTCTTCCTTCTCAGCTAAAACTCTACTTTTAATGTAAGATCATTGATTGGATCCTCATCTCTTACGTTTTTAATTCATATCACCATGACAAATATTCTTTTTTTTTTTTTTTTCGGTTTCTCTAGGCTTTTATTAATAAGTCAAACAAACACAAAACAAAACAAAAACTGTACTATTTGCATAGAAAACCCATGCCAACTCTTTGCATGTTTATTTGTAAATCATACCCTATTCTATTCTGCCTTTTTTTTTTTTTAACAGCTTATTATTTAAAATTCCTGAACTGTACCTCATTGTAAAATCTTTGAGTGTAGAGCCAAGTTTGACTTTGACAGGGTCATTTCAAGGACACGTTCACTTAGTGTGTTGCAAGTTTATAAGAAAAGAGGAAATAACAGTGGCTCACAAGGCCCTCATTAGGATTCAATGAGGTAGTACATTAAACGAGAAGGATAAAAGTAGTGTTTATTGTGCTTTGTTCTGAAAGTCGGCACAAAAAGTAGCTGCAGCACAAGGCAAGCCCCACGACAATAGCAACCATGGTTTTTGTTTTTTGTTTTTTTTATCTTAGTTCAATGCTTAGCTCAAAGGAAACACTCAGTAACCGATTATTATTATGACCGCTTAACAAAGGAGCGTTGAATCAAAGCTGGATGAATGGATTTGGCAGAGACATAGATTATCTGCAATAGCCTTTGGGCCTAGGGAGAGTTCCATTCATCATTCTGCTATTAGTTTTCTATTTAATCTGCTGTTTTATTTTTCTGTGTGAGTGGCTGTGACTCTATGATTAAAAATCACCAGATCAGGTAAATGAATTTAGTGTCTTTGGTAGTTTTAACGGCTACATCAGATTAACTGCAGGGCTGATTCAACTATGCACAAATTAGATATTAAGACAGATGAAAAGAATCCGATTGGACCAAAAAAAAAAAAAAAAAAAAGATTTTGAGACTGCATAGATCAAACTAATTTTCTGTCTTTGTGCAATTCAGTTCAATTCAACCCTTCAAATATATGGAGCAAGCACTGCAGGGCATAGTGAGAAAAATGTCCCTGTTGCTAAGGAGTTTATAATCAAGTGCAAGTATGTTAGGTTGGAGTGAAGGGAATATGCTGTCAGTATCACAATCCTAATAGAAGTCACTGTAAATCTGTTTCTGAGGTTTCATGAGCTCTGAGGTTTTGTAGAAGAGTGGATTGTGTCCCTAGCGAGGACATGGTGGAGTAGAGAAGGGTGATGAGACCATTGGTTGGCCAGTGTAATTCTAGGCCTCAAAGGATGGCAATGATGTGGTCTCTCTGAAGAGCGGTGATACCAAGAGATTCTAGGACTGATGATTAACAGGATGGTGGAGACACTTTATAAAAGAAGGACTCTGTCATCACTAAATGCGTTGAAGCACGTGGTCCTGTAGGAACTGTTGTTCCTTATGTGGTGACACTAAATCGCTGGTGCAAGTGTCAGAGCTGTGGCTCTCAGCAGTGATTGAGACAAGTGGGCTCCATCCTCAAGAAGGGGATAATGCCTTCATAAAAGGGCTTGGTGGAAGAAGTTTTCTCCCCTTTCCTGTCTGCCTACTTAGGACACAGTATTCCTCCTGTTCAGAGGACTCTGTTCAAAATTCCATCTTAGACACAGACCTCATCCCTGACCTGGAGCTTGCAACTTGTTCTTGAATTTCACCACTCACTAGAACTATAACAAACAAAGCTTGTACACATTACCCCTGTGATATTGTTCCAGGGTCACCAAACAGAACTAAGATAAAATCATATCAAACTCATCTTTTTGGAGAGGCCATGATTATTAAATTGGTACAAATGAGAAATGAAATATATATAAAGCAGCCATATTTCAGGAGAGCCCTAGGGACAAACTAGAAGAAAAATGAGGTACATTAAAGTTGATGAATTAAACAATTGTTTCCAAAAGGTACCTATTAATAGATAAGTGTTACCCTGAAGGACACTGTTTAGTAGCTTTTCATGGGCACCTAACTTTAATACTGTTTGATTTATATTTAGTCAGAAATTTCTGTAAAGATATAGAAGACATGCTCATTAATCTTCAAATAAACTGGAGCTGGGATGAATGGCCACAAATATTGACACAATCAGACATGATGATCTTCACTATGTTGATACCATGGTTCAAATACACTAAGTCTAATCATCCAAATTTTGGTCAAAATGCCAATTGTGGGGATGAAGAGATGACTGAGGGACTAGGAGCCCTTGTTGCTCTTACAGAGGACCCAGGCTTGGGTCTTAACACCCACACAGTGGCTCACATTGATCCTAACTCCAATTCTAGAAGATTCATGCACCCTCTTCTGATTTTCATGGTCTTGCACACCCAGACACACTCTCATGAATACATAGACATAAATGCAGACAAAATACTAATATATAGAATATAAGATAAATAAATCTTTAAAAACTAAAAACACAATGAAAAGCCAATTGTATTTGGAAGAGATGGTAGAGGTGTGACCACGTAACATTAGAACAACCTGCGAGTTATAGCTAGTTGATGGTGACGAATAAAAAGCATCACATAATCAATGAAGCTATCACCACCATCATCACCTCTACATGAGCTTGCTTAATGAGCTCTTCACCATGTTTATAGAAAAGCTATCTCTGGAGAGGCTGGAGTGTCTCCACCAATCACAATACATTGAGAGCTCAGTGCACAGCTCTGTGGGTCTCATGCAAAACCCAAAGCATATCCAGGAGGAACATAATGATGTGTGCGAAGCAATTGCCAATGTATTCCATTCAGAACATGCACAGGCCCCAAAGTTCATGAGTTTGGATTAGAGAAGTCCTCAGAAATACATGAAAATGTCACAAGTGACCCAAGGGCTGTCATACGAGGAGAGTAATTTAATTTCTTTCATGGGCCTTCAAAAGGCAGAAGTAGAGCAGCGATCCTAATGAAAAGAATATGGAATTCAGCTTATTAAGGATTTTTATTAAAGTAGAGGTTGTTTGACAGTGCAAAGCATGGCTCCTGATGCAAAATTTTCTACCAAGTGGGTCAGCAATGGGGATAGTTTGGGTTTGATGTTTCTTTTTCTTTTCTTCTTAACCTCTCCCCTTGACTTCATGATTTGGATTCACCTTTAGCTGAGCAATGGCAGGAGAGACTGAAAGGATAAAAGGGAAAGAATATTGTAGGTTTGGGAGGTGGGGTGGCCAAGCTCAAGACCTTAGTGCCTGCTAGGCAAATACTCTACTCTCTTAAGTTCCATTCCCCACTCCTAACTTTAATATTTCTCATTCTTACACTGACCTCACTTAGCATGACGAGGACTTTTGGGCTCAGAAAAGAGATTGCATTGACTCTGCTTAAGTTAGATGTTAGGCTTCAAGGAGGAAAAGTCCTCCAACAAAGGAGGGAAGAAAATAGGAAAATAATATTGAGGTGGCTCGAAGTAATTTGCTGGCTCTTGCCTAGTGGGCTTGGTGATAGGTATGGCATGGAAGAAATAGAAGGAGGGATTCTGCTAAAGAAACTGACCTCTATTGGGGAGAATGAAGACAAAGGCATATTTTAGTGGGAAAAAAATATTGCAAAGCACAGTGTACTAAGCCAGGAGGTTGTTTGCAATGGGTTGAAATTTCAAGGAGCACTAGAGGGATGGCGGAAGAGTGAGGGGTGGGAGGAGGGTAGATAAGGTGACAGAGGTGCTTGGAACTGTGGAGGCCACCACACATGAGAATTAAGAAAGCAAGGGTTGGAGGGCCAGGATGAGCTGCATGCATCCAGGAGAAGAAAGGGTGCTAAGAAGCCGGGTGTAGCTGATCAAAAGGCTCCTACAACTCGCCCTTTGCTCCACAACTCTCACTCTGTTTCCACTAGAGTATAAAGGGTGGCTGACAGTCCTTTCTGCACCAGTTGTAGCTTGCTTTGAGCCTTTGGTCCAAGTCACAGTGGAACAAAAACCTGGTTTCATAATTTTATAATCCTCCTTTCTCGTTCGTGATTCATACTGCTTTTCTAACATCTATGGGGAGGAGCTAAATCTTGAAACAATCCCAAGCATCTGGCTTTCTGGCAACTGATTAGAACAGACTATAGACACTGGAACACAAAGGATGGGCCAGGAAGTGTCCCCGTCACAGGAGCAGACAGGTAAAGCACAGATTTTCCTAGCTGTGTAGCATTTCTAATAACAAACAGGGAAACACTTTGAGACGGGAGCTTTGGATTCTGTGGCTCCAGAGTAGAATCCATTGTCACCCCATTGCCTGGAACTTGATCAGTCTTGCTTGGTTCATAAAGGACGGATCAAGTCCACATGCCATTCTTGGTGACTGTCAACTGGCTAATATCAACGTCAAGGCTCTAGAATCTTCTATGAGACAAACCCCTCAGCATACCTGTGAGGAATTGTCTTAAGTTGAAGAGGGACAATCCACTGTAAACATGTGGCACCTTTCCATGAGTTTGGGTTACAAATAAAAAGAGCTACCTGGTTACAAGAATTCACTGCTTTCTGCTTCCTGACTGCCAATGCAGTATGGCAAGCTGGTCTCCTGTTCCTGTTGCCATGACTTTGTCACCATGACAGACTGTGTCCTCTTGGAACTGTAAGCCAAAAGGAACCCTTCCATCCTTGTCTTGCTTTTGTCAGGGAGTTTTATTACAGAAATGTGTAAATTAACTAAGACAACACCCAAAGCGGATCAGCACCTACCTGTCTCCACCTTATCTCTTTACCGTTCTATTTCCAACAGACTCTACAATCTGAGTGCTGAACCCAAAACAACTTTCTCTTTCAGAAGTGTGGATTTTGAAAAGATAACTCACAAGTAAACAGGATTTGTTTTTCTTTGCTATTCATGAGAAATTCTGTCCTGAAGATGGCTGTATTTAGTGACAAATAGAAAGTATTTATAAGAACATCTTTCTTAGGAGTGTTTCTGAGCAATTTAACATATAAGTGATCTTCAGAAGTCCTTGTGCAGTGTGACTTTGTAAAATAGCTGAAGGCATGCTAACAGCCATCTGTAGATGGCATTTAAAAGGAAGTTAAATTTTCCTCTCACATTCCATTTGGACTTCAATTCTTCTTAGCCATAGGGTAGAATTTGCCTTCTCTGTTAAATAGCCATATTTTGCTTGTCATGAAATCTGAAATAAGACCCTGTGTACAACTGAGTGAAGCAGTTGGCTTAGATTTTCACATATTTTTCTTTACGACACTATTTTTAGAGATGGGTAGCATCTTTCCTATTGCCTCCAAATAGGCATGTTTTAAGAAAGTAGAAGAAGATGGTTTTTTTGGTCCTCAAAAGCAGCTTAAGAGCCAGGAAGATGGCTGAGTGCGGTAAAGGCCTAATGACCTGTGTTTAATACCTAGAAACCATATGGTAGAAGGAAAAAGCAGACTCCTTCCAGCCCTCTGTCATACACATGCACATGTGCGTCTGTGCCAATGTTCACACACACACAGTGGCATGCACATACACACGTATACGTATATAAATAAATAAATAAAGGTAGACATTACCGACATTTTAAAAAGTAGTTTACATGAAAACTCCACTTTACAGACTGAGCAGGCATCAGTCACTGGACTTAAAGGAGGGCCAGGGGTGTCCTAATCTTATCTTACAAACAATGAGACTACAATATCAAAGCTTATTTTTTGTCTCTCCTCACCTGTGCACTTTTCAATGAAGGAGAGTTGTTTTATTTTCTGTGTTGAGGCCGCAAATATGACAGGAGCCGTCTCTATGTGTCTCATCTCACCACCATTCCCTCCAGTGCTCTCTGCCCACTGGCTGGGCCTGTGCTTGATATGTTGTTGTAGGTTTGGTTGATATTTGTCTATGTGAAAGGACTCTCCTAGTAGATCAGGTTCTATTCAGAGAGCTTTCTCAGTTAATCAAGAAGCTACTTTCCATAACAGAATGTATTAAAAAACCAAGCTTCTCATTAGAATTAAATGCATGAGAAAGCTAATCTGTCTTCCTCCTCATCCAGAGAGCTCTGACTTAGAAGAAATCTAGTAAATCCTGTCGCAAAGAAAGAGGCTTTGTTGGTAGTTACTTTGAATCATCTTGTGGCCACGAGGAGCTTGCTAAGCCGCAAATATAGAAGGGTCTTAGTAAGACGGATAGCAAAGGGGCAGAAAATCTGATTAGACAGGCAACCTATCCTAATCAGAAACTGTGAGCTCCAGCTGAACACAGCCTTGCTGCTTCCCGCTGACTGCACTGGAAACCCTTCCCCAGGAGCCTTTTCTTCTCCACTTAGCTCTTTGTACCCCCTACCTCTCTTAATATCCTGCTCTTAAATTTCTAACAAGCTAGGTCCGTGATGACTGTGATTTTGTTACAAGATGTAAATGCAATCCTGGTTGTGTGGCAGGGCTAAAAAAAAAAGGGCATCTGTGTAAATACGACTGTATTTGTAATTTCATTCCACTCTAGCCCACAGCCTTTGATAGGATTAACTGAAGTCTCGCGCCCAGGTAAACTGGCACTGACTGAAACCCATCTGTGTTCCTGAGGGTGGAGTGGAGTGCTGTTAATCAGACTATTGTAATCAGGTTCCCAAGCATGAGAGGCATGTTTGTTGGCAGGCATGGTCGGGTGGGCATCCTTTTTATGGAGCCAGGTAGCAGCAAGTGCACGAGAAATTCATGTCTTTCATCACTGCATCATTTTCTGAAATGAACTACATGCAAGGTGATTTAGCAAGGCTGGGAATCAAGCTAAGCCATGGCTAGATTATGTCCAGGAAAGGGTAAGTGTTTAGCTTCTGGGCAAATGCAGGGAATCTCTCACCTAGGCAATCTGTTGACTAGTCTTCTCTCAGAGATAGGAGGTACAGGCTGCCAACATAGACCTCTGTGTGTGTGTGTGTGTGTGTGTGTGTGTGTGTGTGTGTGTGTGTGTACCAAGTACATGTGTTGTCCACTGAGATGAGCAAACAGTTGGACACTGCATTTCCTAAAGATTGAGAAAATTTGGATCAAAAACATAGTTTGATCCAAACTGATGTGCTAGGCCTTGTCAGTGTCCACTGAGTGAAGATGAAAACCCTTAGCAACATCTGCATACACAATGGCCCCAAATAGCTACTCATTGCAATACCCAATGAGCTGCTGAGCTAGCCAGGGGAAAGAGAGTGTGAGTTACTGGGGCAACTCTTCTCCAAGGATGTAAAGGTGTGCTGGCTACTAGTGTGGACTCTGTACTGCCTTCCTAGCTCCATCTTGTAATACTCACCAGGGTTCATTCTTCATCTGTGTCTTGGTTACTTTTCTGTAGCCATAACAAAACACCACGACCAAGACAGCTTATGAAAGAAAGAATTTAACTTGAGGGCCTATGGTTCCAGCAGGTTACAGCCCATGACCATCATAGATGGTAAGCTTGGCAACAGGCAGGCAAACATGGCATTGCAAGAGTAGCTGAAAGCTTACACATTGAGACAACAACCATAGGAAAGAAAGAGAGAGGGGAAACTAACTGAGAATGGCTCAAGTCAGGGGTATACCTCTTCCAACAAGGCCATACCTCCTAATCTTTCCCAAATAGTTCTACCACTGGGGACCAAGTATTGAGATATGCAAGCCTACGGTGGCCATGCTCATTCAAATGCCATAAATTGCCAGCAGGATGCTGTCTGTACTCTCGAGGAACGTCAACAGCCCTATATACAATTGGCGAATGTGTCCTGAGTCAACTCCTTGCAAGGTTTTACTGTGACGTTCACATTGACTGAACTCTTGTTTCCAGAGACTACTTAACTTGTGAAGACTGAAGCCGCACATTGTTTTAGGAATCTGTGTCAGAAAAAAATGGATATGAAACTGGACACAGAGGTTGCTAGTGAAATGAAACGTGTGCCTGCCCCATCATCTATCGTATGTTCACAAATGAACCACAGGGACATTCTCAGCAGCCTGAATCCTGATACGTCCACACTTCAGGGCGTTGGCAATTTGAGATTGTTCACCATTAACATTGCACACCTGAGGATAACTCAGACTCAGATCTTTTGCTTTATTAGAAAAAAACATTCCCCCTCTATTCTTAAATCATAAACACGGGCTAACTTTGTCCCGTGTTTTTCGAAAGCTTACTTTTGCTGTAAACTTTTGTTTCACTAAGACTGACCAGACAAGAGACTACTGAGCACCTTTGCCTAGTTACCATTTGGAGGTAAAACGTCCTCTACGGGCACTGGTTTAGGACATGTGTACACAGGATCTCACCAACAGATGGAGGGCAAAAGGGGCGGGACTTTAGGATTGCAGCGCTTCCTACTTGTAGCCCAGTCAGCCACTTCTTCCTGACTGCTGCTGCCCTGAAACCAGCTGCCCTGTGCTGCTAGCACTACAACTGTAAGTCATCCCAACTGGTATCCTGCCCTGTCGCAAGTGACTGTTGCTCCAGAAGCACGAGTCAGAATAAATCTTCTCCCTTGAAGTTGTATCTGGAAGTGTAAAAAGTAACTAATACAGAAAATTGATACCAGGAGTGGGGTTATTCTGGTGAAAGAACCTGACCATCTGGTCCATAGGCCTTTGGAACTGGTTTGCAGGAGGAATATGAAAGAGTTTGGAGTTTGGGGCTAGTGAAGGCCTAGAAGGATGTAAGCAAAACTTGAGGAGATCCCTGTGGATGTGTAGAACACTATAGTGCAAGTGGTAAGTAATGGTTGTGTCATGAGGCTTCAAAGGCCAACAGGGATTCTATCATAAACTGAGCTCAACCTAGGATAACCAGATAAAGAACCTGGCTGGAACTAGAGAGATGGTTCTGTGATTAAGAGCATTCTCTGCCCTCCCAGAGGACCCAGGTTTGATTTCAAGATCCCACAAGGTGACTCACAACTTTTCCAATGGATCCCACACCCTCTTCTGGCCTCTGTGAACACTAGGCATGTGCTTGGTACACTGGCATACATGCAGACAAAACACCAATGTATACAAACTAGATAATTTAAAAGAATCTGTTTTGGTTTGTTTGTTTGTTTGTTTTTTGTTTTTTGTTTTGGTTTTTTTTTTTGGTTGTTTTTTGTTTTGTTTTGTTTTTTTTGCCTATGCTTTGAGATTTTAAGTAAGGCTGAATTCAAAAGTAAACGATTAATAGAACGCACGGCTGTAATGTGGTTATCGCTGACCTCCTTTCCTTTGGTTTAGAGTAAAATCAGAGAAAAAAGAAGAGAACAGAAAAAGATGAAAAAATGTGTAGTTTGGGAATAGAACCATGGTTAAAGTTTCAGAAAAAGTCAGCACTAATAAGGCAGGGAGAACAAAATGAACATAGTTGTAAAGAGAGATTAGAAGGCTCTTAGCTCCAAACCTTCAGATACAAATGTAGTCCTCAGCATTCCTCATCTCCATCTCTTTGTAGCAGGCCATTACAGAAAACTGTCACTAATTAAAACACAGAGCTGTTGCTCCAGGTCCCAATGGATGCATCTCACAAAACAATCCCAAGCCTAAGGCTCAGGGAACATTGTAGAAGAGAGGGTGGGAAGACTGTTAGAGACAGGGGATTAGGGAGTTTTCTCTGAGATTGTAGCTCCTAGTGACAGAAGCTACACACATAAAGCCTCACTAACATGACTGCCCAAACACGAGCTAACCAAGGACAACAACAATAGATAGACCAAACTGGACAGGGAAAGCCCATGAGGTCTCAATTCTACACAAGAAACTACAGACACCCAAGGAATGCTGAGAGTTAGAGAAATGGTCTTCTCCAGGGAAGAGCACAGCAAGTGGTTTACAATACCAAGTGGTCAGCCCTTAAAACATACATACAAGTAACATAGAGATTGAGCAGGTTTTACTTAGGAATATATATGTATGTTTACATACAACTATGCACGTAACAGCAAGTAATGAAAAAAAGACAGCTCATGAATTTAAATGAGACCAAGAAGGAGTATACTGAAGGCCTTGGGGGCGGGGGTAGAAAAGGAAAGGGAGAAATGCTGTAATTATATTATAATCTCAAAAATAAAAGGAAAAGAAAGAGATTTCAGCTGTCAGTACTATTAAAGAGGAATCTGGCACTTTGCACCTGGGCATAGAACTAATAGATCAAAGGCTAGACCCTGCACAAGACCCACATATCAATAGCAGGTGTGTTGAATCTGTATCCTATGGGCTAGGTATACCCAGGATAGGTATGAATGTAAATCAACATGTTGTTGTTGGTGGTGGTTTTTTGGGACAGGGTTTCTCTGTGTAGCCTTGGCTGTCCTGGACTCACTTTGTAGACCAGGCTAGACTCGAACTCACAGCGAACTGCCTACCTCTGCCTCCCTAGTGCTTGGATTAACGACATGCACCACCATGCTTGTCTTCAACATGTTAGTTTAAACATAGTTAAAATATTACTAATAATGTCAGAAGCTACACTCCTAAAGGCTCACCAACATGACTGCCTGAACATGAGCTAAACAAGGACACGAACAATAACAGTAGACAAATAGACACACCAAAGTGGACAGGGAAAGCCCGCAAGGCCGCAACCTTACACAGGAGACTATAGACATCCAAGGAAGGCTGGGAGTTAGAGAAATGGTCTTCCCAGGAACATTTCCCAGAAATAATACAGGGAAATAACATTTTACAAGTTATTTTTTTTATAACTTGGCTGGATTGTTTTCCAATAAGAACTTTGTAATGACCATGTCATGTGGCAATGCCAAAGGTTTGGATATGCCTGCTAGGGTATACAAATGAAAATCCATTTGAAAAGAATGTGCCTGGAAGAGTACCAAGCAGATACAGCTTCCACAGCACTCTGCTCCAACAGGAATGCCAAGGAAATCTTTTTGTCAAACTCAGCATGTAGCCATTGCACCTAAGATCCTAGGGAGCCAGTCTCCATCTTGAGCTGGCCTTGGAGTTAGATGTTTTCACATTGAGCGGCTATTGCAGGCTTGCAGAATGCAAGAGTTACATTGTCATGAAGGTTTGCACCAAGGTTCTAGGAAGCTACTAAGTTCAGACAACATCGAACCAGGTCAGATTTCCTGCATTGAGCTACTAAGTGAACAAAATAAAGCTATGAAAATGAAGCCCTAGTTATGGCAGGATTATTGGGCATCTGCTGAGGAAAGCTGCAGGAACCGTCTCAAGAGAGAAGCATGGAATACTGTAGGCAACAGAGATGTAAGGCAGGTGACCAGGCCTGTTGGAACTCCAATACTACCATCATCAGCCCCAGATGCTGGACATGGAGCTTTGGAATTTGCTGTTTGTGGTACTGATTTCAATCTTGCTTTGGTTTGATCTCTCTTCACTCCTCCCCAGTTCTTCCCTTTGGGGATGGGAATATTAATCCCTGCCATTGTATATTGAAGATTTGTTTCCTTTTTAATTGATAAGGAATGATAGCAAAAAATTTTTTTCATTTTGCCTCAAAATAATGTTGGGTGTGCTAAACTTACAAGGACTTTTAAAGACTTATTGCATATGTTCTGAGTCCAAGCATTCGATGGCTATGGACAGATAGGAGGAAATTGTGGCTTAGATATGAAATCTCCCCCACAATCTCATGTGTTTAATACTTTGTCCTCAGCTGTTGGCACAGTTTCTAGAACATTGTAGAACCGTAGACATACAGAGTCTATTCTTGAAGATGTGGACCCAGGAGAGTGGGACTTGGTGGTTATAATTTGGCTCTAGTTTTGGCCCAAACTCTCTCTGCTTCCTGATGACCACTTTGATTGTCTTAGATTTTCTATTGCGGTAAAGAGACAACATGACCACAGCAAGTCTTATAAAGGACAAGGTTTAATTTGGGCTGACTTACAGTTTCAGAGGTTTAGTCCATTGTCATGGTAAGAAGCATGGCGGCATGTAGGCAGACATGGTGCTGGAGAAGGAGCTGAGAGCTCTACATCTTGGTCCACCAGCAACACAATGGAGATTATGAGCCACACTGGCCATAGCTTGAGCATATATGACTTCAAAGCCTGCCTCCACAGTCACACACTTCTTCTAACAAGGCCACACCTACCGCAACAAGGACACTACTCCTCAAAATGCCACTCCCTAGGGTCTACTGTTCAAACATATGAATCTATGGGGGCCATTGCTATTTAAACCACCATGTTCCTCACATTCCACTGCCACGTCTGCCCACTCCTGTCACCATGATTTTATACCCCTATGGACAGTATTCTCTGAATTGTGAAACACAACAAAGTCTCCCTCTGCTAAGTTGTTTCTGTACTGTATTTTGTCTCTGTGATAAGAAAAGTACCTAATACACTGGTGACTTTGAAACACAAATGTTAATTACAGGTAAAAGCATGAAAGAAGTCAATGGTTACATAGGGCAATATTACTCAGCAGCAAGCAATACAGTACTGATGTATGATATAATAACATGAATGCATCTTAGTCACATTCATGAAAAGAAGCTGTTTGGATGTTTCCATTACTTGGTGGTCTAGAATGGGCAAAATTAATACCTAATTCTATTTATTAGGACAAATATGAATCTGAAAGTTAATGTGAGCACAAAATGGAACAAGGACTTTAAAAACTATTTTATGTGTTTGAGCATTTTGCTTGCATGTATGTGGGAGCACCACATGCGTGCCTGGTCCCCTTGGGGGTCAGAAGAGGGTCATGGATCCCCTGGAACTGGAGTTACAGTGGTTGTAAACCACCATGTGGGTGTTGGGCACTGAATCCAGGTCTCATGCAGGAACAGCAAGTACTCTTAACCATTGAGACATCTTTCTAGCCCAAGCACTAGCCCTAGTACAAAGACTTTACATTTTTCTTCTAAAGTTAAACATACATTAGTATACTACTCACCAATCCTATTTTTTTTTTTTTTGCTACTGTATTTCACTTGTTGTCTGCCTAACAAGTGAAATAAAACCCATTTTTACATGATAATTTGTATGTGAATGTTTAGAGTAATAAAACCTTATATCTAATGATAATTCCATGCTTCACCACTGTGGAGTGGAAACTCGTGCATGGCATACCAATGTAATGAGATACGAAGCAGTAGCTAAAAAGAAGCAGAATTCTCATGCACAAAAGGGATAGAGTAAATGCTACATGTTCCTAAAACTATGCTCCAATGGCTATATGAAAATTATTTCACTTATATGACATTTCTGAGAAAATAGACCAGTGACTGCAACAGGTTGTCTGCCAAGGGCATGAAAAAAACCCTGAGAGTGTCAAAAGTGCTCTCTGTCTTTACTGTGACTTCTATGAGTCTGATCATTGTGGCTTTGATTCTGGAAGCTTCTCCTTCCACAGATGCGGCGCACATTATAGGTGTTTCTCGAGGGAAGCAGCCTGAGATAAAGAATCGGTGAATTAGACAGACAATTTCCACTAGATACCTTGTCCCTGGCGTCCATATGAAACTGTTCATCTCTTAACATCACAGACCCCATGGGCTGGTAAGAGTCAGGAGAGTCTGTCTCTAGGCATCTGGCCTCAGGCCTTGTGTTTACTAGGTGTCTTGGTATAGAAGAGGCCCAGATATAAAATACAGAAGCCTTTAACCAACCAAGTGACACCAAGCAAGGGTAAGAAATTAAAAGATTGAATGGCTCAATGTGATGGGTGCTACCTAAGGCTTAGCCATGTGTCCTCCATCACCCTAGCCAGAAAGGAGGCCAGAAAATGAAGACTGGAAAACACTTTGATGAACAAGTATCTCTCTCATGTTCTGAAGTGTGTTAAAATGAACCGTGAACTGCCTTGCTTACCAAAGCTTTGGCTTCCACCTGGGTGACCGCTTATGTCTCTACTGTTAGACTCTAGGCTCTTCATTATTTACAAACTCTTCTATGTTGAAAAATGGGGAAGGGTGAAGAAGGTGAAAATGCCAGCGGAAGTTAAGTTGGACGGGGCCTTGTAGTTTTCAATGAGGCTTATGAATTATTTGTGGTTTAATAAGACAGCTCTCCTTGTCTACTGTGATCATAGATAATCAATAGCGGTTGAACAGTCATTGATGCAACATGACTGTTATTTGACATAATAAACACAGGCAAATCATCAACTATTATGTGCAGGTGCTTATGAGCTGATTTGAATGCAGGGGGCAAGATAGGATGAAATCTTTGAATCAGAAGGTACTGAAAAATGAGACCTTTCTAGGTGCTGGCAATGGATTCAAAAAATTTTATAGCAGTGGTCCTGTAGGGAAATCACTTTAATGAGTACTAACCCTAAATATATCAGTTGCTGCGTATTTGGTAACTCTCTCAGTAACTGCTGAGAGTGCATTGTGGGAAGGGATGGTTGCAACAGCCCAAAGCAGGTCATCATTAGGAGGAGTAAATGAAACCAAAGAACTTGTCATCCTATCGTTGAATCAAAACTACTGTGTACAATTGGGGCATGCCGGCTGAGCTCCTTAGTGACCAGCACTGAGTGTGAGATAGTCAGGACCAGTGAGTGAGCTCAGAGAGCAAAATGGAGATCTTTGCAGATACTCTCTATGTTACACATACCAAGTGTCTCTTAAATACACCAGCTACTCAAGACCCTACACTGGGGAGAATATGGATTTGGTCACCAGTGCTGGAAGTTAGGATTAAAATGAAAAAAAAAAAAAAAAACGTAGCATACTTCTACAAATTACAGCAATCTGGTAAGCCTAAATAACAGGCTTCTGTAAAGGAATTAGTGGGATTAAAGTGTTTATAAACAAATGTATAGACAACATTTCACAAGTTGCCTCTTAAGAGCTGTTTGGGGATTACCCATTGGGATTGTTGTTAATGTGCTCCGTAACTTGAGAAAAGTTTCTCTACAAATTAATCCCTGATTGTAAAAAAGAGAGCAATGAGGAGATCACTGCATACACTGTGTACTGCACGTGTTTGCTCTTTTATAAAATCGAGCTCTTCTGGCCAAGAAGACAGGAATCTGTTTCTCCCCTCATCATCCCTACATTGAGCCAGGTGGCTCAGAGATGCTGGGGAGTACTCTGTGATGGTGGGCATGTTCTAAACCTGCATCCTTACCAATGGAGTAGTAGTGATATTTGCATTATCAGATACAGTCCCAGGAATAATTACATGGAGTTTCTTCATCTTAAAGGGGTGAGGGTGGCTATTAATTAATGTCCAATGAGACTGAAAAGGATTCCAGCTATTTTTGACTTCTATGTCTGCTCGGAATAGAGGCCTGAGTGGGAAAAGAAGGAAGAGGTAGACAAAAAAGCAGGGGGCACTGGGAGACCCCCTTCGGACACTAAGCTTTTGTGCTAGACAGCAAGCTGCCCATCCCTCCATAGTTTCCTGCAAGCAGAAAAGGCCCTCAGCCCACAGCAGTAACCCACACCCATATGTCGCATGATCACAGCCCACAGAAGTCTGCATGCTGTCCTGGAAAAGTCAGGCTTACATGTGCAGCTCTGGTGACATTCTTTGAAACCTGGTTTCCTCTCTGAGATTTTTTTTTTCTTTGATCTCACAGTTGAAAAGTCTGGTCCCCATGAAACGCAAATCCCGTGTGCCGGGCTATCTTGCCATTGATTCAGTTCCTCTACTGAAGAGCTTATTTCAGAACAAAGCAGTCAGAGGGACCATCATCAGGGTGGGCTGCTGGCCTTCCTGGCATGATCCATGCTTTGTCCTTTGGCCAAAGCTTTGCTCCAGAGGATGTGCAGTCTTCTGGACAAAGCAAGCATTTCTTTCCCCTGCTCTGTGCTGTCTTGATTTCTCCCTTTCTCTGTGTGTATCTGCCTTTCTTTCTCTCCTTCCTTTTCTGCCCTTCTCTCTATTTCTTTCCTCCCCAACACATTTTTTCAGTCAACAAAATATGACAACACATTTTTCTCCCCTGGATAACTCCATAGACAATCAGGAAAATGCATTTCAGTATGATGGAGTGTCACACACAATGAATCTGTAGCAAAATAAATTACTCTACAAACTAAGAAAAACGGTCCACTAAGGCCAAGTCCAGTAATATCTGAAAGTAACACTTTTCTTCAATTAACAATTATTTGAAAAAAAGGAAAAATTTTTTTCTCATGAGTCAGACTGTGCTTTTTATAAGGTCTTTGGCTTCTGGTGGGTGATTTTTCTGCCAGGCTGTTGGAATGCTGGACAGGCTGCCGTTTCTGTTGGCTCGTTCATCATTTCTGTCAGGGCTCTATGTGACTCTGGGCCTGGCTGTAGGCCTGCTGGGTTCACTGGATTCTCGTGACACACATACATACTTAGAGTTTGCATTTAGCACAGTTGGGGGGGACTGTCATTTCCTATGCATGCACCTCTCACTAGGTTGTCAGCTTCTTGAGGGTAGGAAGGAGCCAGATGATTGAATGCCGCCTCATGAGAACTTGGCATAGGGTGCCACCATGGCAGAGAAGTTATGCATAAGTGACTAATGAATATGTGACCCCCAAAACTTTGACTGATCTCCACAAGAGCTACAAAACCGGGGTGTAGCTCCATACCTCCATATGGTCCATGAAACGTGCACCTAATTGGTCATCTACAAGATCCACTACTTCCATGGATTGGTTGTCTTTGGATAACCTCTGAAGGCTGCCTTGTGTAGTGTGGAGTCCTTGGCAGCTTTCCACGGGCTCATGCCAGCATTCTCAGTCATTAGGTTGCCTGCTTGCCCCTCCCCTCAATGGGACCTTCTCTGAACACCTATGTACAATTCTATCTGCACCCTCTTGCACCAACATTCCTGAGTTTTCTTACTTTGTCCTTTACCTCTGTAGCTCTTCTCACCTTCCAATGCATTTTAAATTTTCTTTCTGTTCATTATTTTCTGTTTGCCTGCTATTTTAGGATATAAACTTCTTGTCACACGCTAGGTGTTTAATAAATGTGTATTGAGTGACTGCTCAGCACTTTGAGTGTACAGCACTTTGAAACACTAACTAGGAGGCATAAACTGCAGTCTGAGGGATTTATTTATGGATAAGGTGCCTATACCAATTATTATGTCTACAACACAACCCATACATGTAAGCCTCAGGGACATCACAGAAGAGGATGGGAAGACTGGAAGAGGCAGTGGACGAGGATGTTTACTGGGAGACTTCATCTTCCATATACAACAGGGAGGCTGCACACCTGAACTTGTAGTCTCAACAATATGGTCACCTAAATAATACCTGAGCAATGACAATAGCAGCAGACGTGTCAATGTCAACGTGTCTTGGGGAAATATCCCAAGGCCTCACCTCCACATGAAGAGCTACAGGCAGTAATTGATTACCGCAAGAGGGAAAATCAGTCTTTCCCAGAGATGAGACTCCTAGTTGCTTATTCATTACCAAGTGGTTAGCTCTAAAAATATAGACATGCAAGCAAGAGTAAAAGGGCTCATCTGGTTGTGGTTGTATATTTATATGTGTATGAACATAAAATATTCTCTAAAAAGAGAGAGAAAACATGAAATTATGTAGATAGGGAGGAGGAAGAAGATCCAGGAGGAAGAATTTATGGATGGAGATGGATGTGATCAAAATCTATTATGTGAATTTCTCAAAGAATTAATGAACTTTTTTTTTTTTCAAATCTGTGTCCTTTGTAAAACAGCCCATGAGAGATATTGTCTAAGATGGGAAGTGCAGAGGGGGTGTCAACTGGGAAGAGTTTAGGGATGCAGGACTATCCACTTCATATACTGAAGTTGTGTAAAGCATCTCTCCTGAAAAGTACTCCAGCATTTCAATAAAGCATGTTTAGAATGTGCTTCTGTAAATGGACCCAAAGCACTCTTTCCTGGAGTGAAGGCATTCTGGAGGACCTTCCTGTGTTACTTACAGTTGAAAAATGTAAAAGAATGTTCTAACACACACACACACACACACACACACACACACACACACACACACACACACATCTCGTGTGGTTGTGTGTTTCTCTGCATGTATATGTCATGTGTCTGAAGGAGGCTGCAGAGGTCAGACAAAGGTGTTTGATTTCCTGGAACCAGAGTAACGGGCCTTCTGGCAAACTCTTTTAATGGCTAAGGCATCCTTGTAACTCACATACTCAGGATCTTATATAAAAGTGGAGTGGACATTGGTGCAATGTACATCAAGGTCCTTTCCCCCTAGCTTTTTCTATCCAATCCTGTGTCTCCACCACCCTGCTGTGAGGTTGTATCATTGCATGGGCACTTGTTAGGCTTACGGGCTCTCAGCCCCTTTGCTGGCCAACTGAGTCAGAATGTGCCAAAGAAGACACACTCCACTCTCACACTCTGAGAACAGTGGTGTTGCCATGGTAATGTCTGTTTTTCTGGCATGCTGCAAACCCATGGGGAAGTGGAATTTCACCTGCAAGCCATCATTGGTACTGTGTTCAACTGCTGACATCGTGGACAGAGCAGCTGTGTAGACCACCTCCCTCTCCCCCACTGAGATGATTACACTCAGAGCTGACAGGAGGCCCATCACTGCGTTATTGTGGCTGAAGAACACAGAGCACAAGTAATTGAAGTACACTATTTTCTTGAACTTCATTTCAGCCAACACGTTCAATGCCTTCCTGTAATAAAACTGCCATTGCTTCTAGCAAGAGTAAAATGAATGAATGAAGTTTCAGCTCAGAAATGGGCAGAGGGGGAGGAGGAGAAGGAGGAGGAGGCACCAAAAGTGTGACTACCAAGCTATGGCCTTTGCAAGTAGCCCTTACTAATGACTCATGAATAGCCATTAGTGCACACACTGTGAAAGGCAAGCTCTGCTAAGTGACATTGGTAGCTTAGCTTTTGTCCACAGTAAAGTTTTAAGATATATGAAACCAAACAGAAAAATACTAGAGTGGTTTTGGGGCAATTGCAAGAGGAACTACCTTCCAGCTCCATTTTACCTTTGCCCTAATTTTGGGCTATGGCTCTTGACGAATGCTTCATCTTCCTCTCAGACTTTAATAGTACCATTTAGCAACACCGTAGGAGGAGGCCATCGGTGTGCTTTAGCTCCAGAACTATCCATTAAGGGATGAATAAAAAGTCAACAACATCGTGCACATCATTACTTTGTGTAATAAAAAGTGATTAAATACAGCTAGCTTTCAAATGCATGTAAAATAGATCTAGCTGAAAGTACAAATTTTCATAATGTTTATGTTCCCAATGGACTGAATTTCCTTAAATAACAAAAATAGCCATCTTACCTCACCGACAGCCATCAATGTTGAAGTCATTATTGGATCTTGACAGTTTTGCAAAACTGGTTGGCTGCTGCAGCAAATTACATGGCTAGTACTGTTAAGCTTCTGATTTATACCCCCCAATTATGTCTTCAGGTCTTCAGCGAGGAACAATGTGTATACCTTTGACATGTTTGTCAAAAGCCATGTAGCTGTAGTTGTGTGGATTTCTATCTGGGTCTTTCCATCTGAGATCTGTGTCTGTTTTTGTGCAAACAGCATGCTGTTTTTATGACTATCACTCTGTAGTGTAACTGAAATCAGGAATGATGTTAACGACCATAGTGTTTTGTTTCTTTGTTTGGTTTTGTTTTTGTTTTGGTGCTTTCCTGTTAATTTTTAAAAATTTATTTATTTATTCACTTTTCATCCTAATCAGAGTCCCCTCCCTCCCCTTCCTCTAGGTCTCACTGTCCCCCCTTCTTCTCCCTACCCCTCAGAAAAGGGGAGCCACCCCCCAACAACAACCCACTTTAGCACATCAAGTCACATCAGGACTGAGCATACTTTCTTTCTCAGTAACTTGGCAAGGCAGCCCTGCCAGGGGGAAGTGATCAAAAAGCATGCAACTGAGTTCTTGTCAGAGACAGCCTCTGCTGGCTTTACTAAGGGACTCACATGAAGACCAAGCTGCCTAATGGGTACTTATGTGTAGGAGGCCTAGGTCCAGCTCATGCATGGTTCTTGGTTGGTGCTTCAGTCTCCGCTAGCCCCGCCCCTCTGGGTCCAGGTTAGTTGGCTCTGTTAGTCTTGTGGAGTTTCCGTCCCCTCCCCATCCTTCTATCCTTCCCCCCACTCTTCCACAAGGTTCCCTATGTTTGGTCGTGAGTCTCGGCATCTGTTTCGATCCATTGCTGAGAAGAGTCTCTGAAAGGACAGCTATGCTGGGCTCCCATCTGCAAGCATAGCAGAGTGTTGTTAATAGGGTCAGGGGTTGACTCTCTCCCTTGGTATGGGTCTCAGGTTAGGCCAGACATTGGCTGGATATCCCCTCAATCTCTGCTTTATATTTATCCTTGCACATCTTGTAGGTGGGGCAAATTTTGGGTCAAAGCTTTTGTGGGCAAAATGGTGTTCCCCTCCCTCCACCAGGAGTCCAGTCTGTTTAGAGGGGGGCTCTTCAGTCTCCATGACCCCTCGTACTAGGGGTCTCAGCTAGATTCACCTCCCAGGAGCCTACCATATCTTAAGTCTTCAGCTTATCTCAGAGATGCCCCCGCCCACAGTTTCTCTTTTCTCTGTAAGCCCTCTGCCCTCCCACCCCTAGTCTCCCCATGTCTGATCTCCACCCTCATTTTCCTCAGCACTCCTATCTCCTATCCAATCACTTCATCTATTCTATTTCCCCTCTGAATGAGATTCAAGCATCCTTTCTTCAGCCTTCCTTGATACTTAGCTTCTTTGGGTCTGTGAGTTGTAGTATGATTATTCTGTACTATAAGGCTAATATCTGCTTATAAGTGAGTACATGCCAAGTGTGTATTTCTGCATTTGGATTACTTCACTCAGGATGATCTTTTCTAGTTCCATCCATTTGCCTGAAAATTTCAAGATTTCCTTGTTTTTAACAGCTGAGTAGTATTCCATTGTGTAAATGTACCTCAGTTTCTTTATCCATTCTTCATTTGAGGGACATCTAGGTTGTTTCCAGTTTCTGGCTATTAAGAATAAAGCTGCTATGAACATAGTTGAGCAAATGTCCTTGTTGTATGGTGGAGCATCTTCTGGGCATATGCTCAGGAGTGGTATAGCTGAGTTAGAGCTAGTCCCAATTTTCTGAGAAATCACCAGATTGATTTCCAAAATGGTTGCACAAGTTTGCACTCCCACCAGCAATGGAGGAGTATTCCCCTTTCTCTGTATCTTTGCCAGCATGTGCCGTCATTTGAGTTTTTCTCTTAGCCATTCTGATGGGTGTAAAATGGAATCTCAGAGACATTTTGATTTGCATTTCCCTGATGACTAATGGCATTGAGCATTCTTCAAATGCTATTCGAGATTTCTCTGTTGAGGATTCTGTTTAGCTCTGATCCTTAATTTTTTAATTGAATTATTTGGTTTGTTGGTGTTTAATTTCAGAAACACTAAATCTATTAGAAGAGAAAGTGGGAATCAGCCTTGCACGCATTGGCACAGGAAACAACTTCCTGAACAGAACACTAACAGCTCAGGCTCTAAGATCAACAATTAATAAATGAGACCTCAATTAATAAATGATATAACAATTGAGATGTAATATGAATGAATTAATAAAAAATTATAATGCAAAAATAAAATAATGGGACCTCATGAAACTGAAAAGCTTCTGTAAGGCAAAGGACACTGTTAACAGAAAAAAAAAAAAAATGGCAGCCGACAGATTGGGAAAGATCTTCACTGACCCTACATCTGACAAAGGGCTGATATTGAAAATACATAAAAAACTCAAGAAAATAAACACCAACAAACCATAGTCCTATTTCTGCTCAGGACTGCTGACTGTTAACCATACTGTTGAGAGGCCAAGGCTATATCTCACGGCCAGAAGACATTCTTTCAGCAGTGTCCTGGCGCTTCGGCCCTTACTATCTTTCTGTCTGCTCTTCTACGATGTTCTCAAGTCTTAGGCATAAGGATTGTATTACAGATCTCCAGTTGGGTTAGGAACTTCTTGAACTTATTACTTGCATTTTGACTAATTGTTCTTTGAATGAACCTGCATCTGCTATATGTGTCTCCATCTGGTATTGGTAATGGGTAATATTAGCCTCAAAGGAAGGGTTTGGAAATATTCCTTCCTCTTTTCTTATGATTTGACTTGCACTGATGTTAGTTCTTCTTTAGAAGTTTGGTAGAATTTTGCAGTGACTACATCAATCATGTGATGCTCGACCTCAGCTTTTGTTTTTCTTTTCTTTTTTTTTTTAAAGGAGTTTTTAATCACTGCTTCTATCTTTTTTTCCTGGTTATGGATTTGTTCAAATTACTTAGTTCATCTTGGTTTAATTTTAGTAGGTCATTTGCATCTAGAAATTCATGTTTCTTTTCTATTGTCCAATTTAGTGGCTATTGGTTTAAGATATGCGCTTATAACTTTATGAATTTCACTCTTATCTACTCTAATATCTCCTTTTCATTTAAAATTTTATTAATGTGCATCTTTTCTTTCTTTAATTTAGCTAAGTTTGTCAATCTTGTTTACCTATTTAAAGAACCAATCTTCTTTCATTGACTCTTTGCAATTTTGTTTGTTTCTAGTTCATCTATTTCTGCTGTGAAAGTAATTATTTCTCCTCTTTACTGCTTTAGGGTTTGGCTTGTTGTTTTTCAAAGCCTTAGGTACAGCACTGTTATTTGTTAGAAATCTCTGGATTTTTGATGTAGGTAATTAGGTGCTACACATTTTCTTCTTTAGACAGCCTTCATTGGAATCCACATATTTTTGTGTGTATGTGTTTTCTTTTTCATTCAATTCTAGGATTTTTTTTCCCTTCTTAATTTCTTCGGTGACTCATTAATTGTCCAATATCATATTGTTTAATCTTTAGGAGTTTGCATGCTTTCTATAGTTTTTCTTGCTATTAGCATCTAGCTTTATTTTATTGTGTTCAAATGGAATATAGGCTGTTAATTAGTTTTTCTACATTTGCTCAGACTTGTTTCCTGGTCTAATATGTGGTTATTTTGGAGAAGGTTCTATGGTTGCTGAGAAAAATGATATTCTGTAGTGTTTGGGTAAAATATTATATAGATTTCAGTTAGGCTCATTTGATTTATGATATCATTGACCTGCAGTGATTCTCCATTTTTTTTGTCCTGATGTCATGTCAAATTGATGAGAGTGAACTACTAAAACCAGCTATTATTGTGTTTGGTTTTTGTTGCTTTATATTTAGTAGTATTCCTTTTATGAAATTGGGTGTGCTCATATTTTGTTAAGATATTAGACTAGCTACACCTGCTTGTTTCTTAGTTGGAGTAACCTTTTCCATTTTTTTTATTTGTTTGTTTCTTGTGTTCTGTTTTTTTGTTTGTTTGTTTGTTTTTTGTTTTTTGAAACATGGTTTCTCTGTGTAAAAGCCCTGGCTATCTAGGACTTGCTCTGTAGACCAGGCTGGCCTTGAGCTCACAGAGATCTGCTGCCTCTGCTTCCTGGGTGCTAGGATAAGGCATGTGCCACCACACTTTTAACCTAAGGTGGTGCCTATCTTTGATGTTGAGGTATGTTTCTTGGAAACCTCAAAAAGATGGAGCCAGTTTTCTAACCCAGTCTGCATTTTTTTTTATTGGAAAATTAAGACCGTTAACATTTGGAATTATTTTTAAAGATATGTATTATTCTTTTGTTTCATTGGCTTTGTGGTGTTTTCTCAGATCTCTTTGCGTGAACTGTCCTAGTATTATTTCCCCCTATGATTTTTTTTTTAGTTCATTTCTCCCTCCTTTTAGTCAGGAGTATTACTTCCTCTCAGTATCCTGTATATCCTCTACACAGAGCTGGATTAGTGGTCATATATTCCTTTAGTCTGTGTTTATCTTGGAAAGTTTTCCTTTTCTTTTCAAATATGACAGATAGCTTTGCTGGGCAAAGTAGTCTGAGAGGCAGCTGTGTTGTTTCAGGTCTTAAACACATTACTCCAAGATCTTTTCTGGCTGTTAAAGTTTCCATTGATAAATCAGCTGCTATTCTTATATGCAACAATATATGTCTTTATACGCCACTATGTATTTCTTCTCTTTTACAGCCTTCAATTCCCTTTCTTTGTTCTGCTAACTTGGTGTTTTAATTATCCTATGGCATGAGGGGTTTCTCTTGTTCTGTTTAATGTTCTGTGTCCCTCTTACAGCTCTTAGGTTTGGCAAATTTTCATTTTGATTTCATTGGAACTATGTATCTTTCTCCTTTTTTTTTTTTTTTTAAATTCATGAACACATTTTAATAATACTGTTTTGAGACACAGCTTGATTATAAGCAAATTACCGAGAAGCTTGTCAGTGGAGGAACAGTTTTCAGGACCCTGTGTGACCTCTCATTGATACAGCACTACAACAGTCACACACAAGGATCCTTCTCTTCAAGCATTTTGTTTGCTTTGTTTAGTTTGGAAAAAAAATATGTATCATTAAAATGAATAAAATGCATGAGATAGTAAGAAATCAAATAAACATTAGTAAAAACAATGTGAGGATATTTCTGAATAAAAGATACCACTGACGTGACCCATCTGAAAAATCCAAGAAGCTGTTTCTTTAAAGGATAGTGTTTTTAATTAATTAACTCATAGGTTTTTGTCTTTTCGTGGCATTTCAAAGGTCCTGCATATTCAATATGTGACTCTAACAATTTTATTAAATTATTTCTTTACTTTATATCCCCTCTCCTCTCCTATCAGTCCCTCCCTGCCACCACCCCCCCACCACGATTCACCCTCATGACTCAACATTTTAAACATTCATTTAGCTATTGATTGTGTGGGGGGCGGGGTACAGGTGGGTGGGTGTGCACATGCCAGGGTGTACCTGTGGAGGTCAGAGGATAACTGGTGCGAGTCAATTCTTTCCTTTCATCATGTGAGCTCCAGGAAACAGACTCAGATCACCAAGCTCAGTGGCAGGCGCTTCTACTCACTGAGCCATTTTACTGGTTCCATACATTTTTAACGTTTTTATCATTTCTTTTGAATGAGTGATCCATCTTCTGTACTTTATCTTCAATGCCTGATTGTCTTTTTGCATGATCCATTCTGTTGGTAAGGCTTTCTACTGTGCTTTTTATTAGACTTGTTGAATTTTTCATATTCTGCTTCATTTCACTGTGCTTTCAGTTTATAGTCCCTTATCAAACTCACTTCTCATATTCTACATTGTTTCCATTTCATGTAACTATTTATTTGTGCTTTCTTGGGCTTCAATTGGTTTATTCCAGAATTTTTTAAGTTCACTTAGGTGTGTGTGTGTGTGTGTGTGTGTGTGTGTGTGTGTGTGTGTGTGTGTGTGTGTGTTGAACTCTTTGAAATTTACATTTATAATTCTTCTCTCAATTTTATTTATTAAATTTTGTTTTCTTTGAGGACCATTGTTATGGGACTAATAATTATTTGGGGGAAGGATTTTTTTTTATATTGTTCTTGTTTTTGTAATGAGACCTGGGATTCTAGAGTTAGGGTGTTGGTTGTCTTTTGATATGAGTTTTCAACCCACTGGGCAAAAATCCCAATGTGGGATATTAGGGTGGGTGGTTTAGGGAAGTGTTGAGGGGGAAGAGTGGAGTGGACTGGCTCTCCTACTGCATCTGCATGGCACTGACTGTGTGGTAGCTTGGACTGCCCGGGTTCAGGGGCAGAGGTTCAACTTTTTTTTTTTTTAAACAGAGTTTCTCTGTGCAGCCTTGGCTGTCCTAGACTCACTTTGTAGACCAGGCTGGCCTCAAACTCACAGCGATCCACTTGCCTCTGCCTCCTGAGTGCTGGGATTGAAGGCGTGTGCCACCACCGCCCGGGAGAGGTTCAACATTTTTGAGTCTTCATTAGGTAACATACTACTTTATGGATACTGTGTTTTCAATAAATACTTGTTAAGTAAGGATACGTGAGTTAATTGAAACCAAATTATACTGTCTCTTGGAGGCATTCACTGAATTATTACACTGGCTTGTCTTTTAGGATATTTTCTCATCAGGAATGCCATCTCAATTTTTCTAAAAAGACCCATTTTGGATACTTGTTTGTCATGATCTCTTTCTTCCACAAATCTATCAAAGAACAATGTCATTTAAGCTTCTATAATCACATTATTATTGTCTGTCTCGTGGCAACTCTCATCCTGCTTTCCTTCTCTGACACCTTTGCACTCTGCTTAGCCAATAGAGTCCCACCTACCCCTTCCCTCAATTATAAGCTACATAAAGGGGGAGGATATATGTTAGCATCCATAGAATACTTTGACATAAGTAGATGCCCAAACAAAGACATAGTACAGTGTGGTTTAACTGTTATTTTGAATTTAAAAGGCACAGTGAACTCTTGTTTTCCACACCTTTGATTTTCCACATTTCACTACAAGCACCATTCAGCCACATGTGCTCCTGCTATCTGAGTCCATTCTTTTCCTTCCAAACACCCATCTGGCCTATCAGCAATTTCTATGGTTTATAACTCCAGGGTAGGTCCTGTGCTGCCCCATCTTTCCTTATCATCTGGCCTGCCAGTCTCATCCAAGTTGCCATTATCTGCCACTTCAACCACCACAGCCACTTGCAGCCAGGGTCGCTTTCCTTTCCTTCTTGTATATCTCTACAGGATTAAATTTGTATATTCACATTATTCCAGCTATATTAAATTCCAGCATTGAAGCACGCACTGGATTTATTGCTTCCTATTGCATTCACATCAAGTCCAAATGCCTTTGTGTGGCAGGTCCCTCTTTGCTTGTTTCCCCTCATTTACCCCCTCTCACTGGCAAGTTATCCTAGCCTGGATAGCTAGGTAGCAATTACACCTTACTCACCATTTTAGTACTAAAAACTGAGTGATTTTGGACAAGTTTCTTTAGCTCTGGATCTCTATCACTTATCTCTAAGATGAATACAGTAGACTGAAATGGCTATAAATGTCCTCTTTAATTTGGTTGCTTTCTGAGTTCCCAAAGTCACTGTACAGCCATAGTGGCTAATTTGTTGGAATCATTGTTAAAGCCATCAAACAATTAAAAAATATGCTGGTAACGTTCTGTAGTATTTATTACTCTAAAAAAGAAACATCTTCTGAGACCAGAAAAATGAAAGAGGATGCTTCACAAAGTATATAAGTGGCTAAATTATTCTGCCTTCCTTTTAATAAAGGAGGATTTCAAAGCCCCCTAAAAATCACTGTTATTTACACATATGTGCTTTGATTTATTATTTTCACAAATTGCTTTCCTAGACAAACTTTATAGTTTTCTTTTATGATTCTCTTTTGTTAGGTGGGGGCTGCATTAGTTTCACATTGCTGCTGTAACAAGAGACATTGATTGTATTAGTTTTCCTGGTAAGATAAACAGAAGCACCACTTTACTCAAGATAGGGGTCCATCAGACCAAAGAACAGTTGCATCCAGTTCATCCAACTGATGAACTAATTGATTTATTGGGAATACTTGTAGGAGCATGTTGACTCAGGCAATTGTCTTCTCTATGTGTGCTTTCAGGGTGAGGAGGGGGTCTCATGAACTTTGAGGGGTCTCAAATAAATGTTTGAGTTGAAACTCAGGTGGCATAATTTCCCTCTAAACACCTGTGAGGATTCTAGAGCTGAAACCAAAGTTTGCTACCTTTTAACCCAGTGTTCTTAGCAATACCCTCCAACCCCCAAAGGCAATTACTAGACAGCATTAATCAACTAAAGTATGTTTGTATGCTTTCTTACAAAAATCTTGGGTTTCATATATGCTATTGATGTTTTAAAAGGCAGTGTTCATTTATTCATGCACATGTATTACAAACCTTTATCTTGTTGATGAGCAATTAAATCAACCAAAGTTAAAACCTTTTCTAGTCAATGGACATGCTCTAGCATGTCCAGCTGTGAAATAGTTATAAGCAGAACTCCGGTTTGCACATATTAATGAGCTCATTAGATATATATGAGCACTGGCTGTTCTTCTAAAGGGTGTGAGTTTGATTCCCAGCACCCACATAGCTGGCTGCTTATCCCTGCCTGTAACTCCAGTTGTAGGGCTTCTGAGCCACAATACAGACTGCATGTAGGCAGACCAATGATCATAAAATTTAAAAAAAGATCAGCTCAGAGGGCATCTCTAGAATCATCAGCCCTTCCTAAGAAAATAAGCCAAAGGCCACTCCCTGCAGTGAGAAGCTGCATCACTGGTTTGGGGAGCAGTATTGAATAAATGTCACTTACATATTTTTAAAAATGAATTTAGATTGCCGGTTCATTACTCAAAGGCCTTGTGACCTCAAACAATTTACTGTTTTCTGAGTTTTAACTTCCTTCTCTATAACTGCCGATGCTATAACTTGTTCCATGCTGTTTTTTTCAAATATTAAATGAGATATTTATGTAAATCAACATATAATGTGTTTGCAAAATCATTACTTTTGAATTTCCTACTGACTTATAGTCATCATCACAGATATGAATAGTAATTTGACCTTTACACATCCCTAGGAAAATCTCTGTAGAGGGAAATGTTTTGCTATGGAGTAGGCTGGACCATACAGACAGATGGCTCCTATCTCTATCAATATTGGCAGCTTTAAAAGCTTTATTTCTCTCATAGAGCACATGTTCTAAATAGAGGATGGGGTTGTGTTCAGTCTAGGGTTTGTGTTGAGTACAGATGTAACTCATCTTACTAACAGGAGACTGTAGGGCTTCCATCACTGAGGCAGCAGCCCTCCAAGCTGAGGTAGTCCGCTGCTCCAAGCTGGGACACCATTATATCAAGACATGACAGGCCAATGCACCCCTCCCCAAGTGTTGTGTCTAGCCCCTGAGCAGCAGGCCACTACAGCTTTAAGTGACTTGCTGCCAACCCCTCCTTCCCACCTCAGGGTGGTCAGCCTTTCCTTCCCTCCCCTGGGGCTGTGGAGACCAAGACAAATTGGAGGCTCCTGTCATCTTCTTAGTGGGAACTTTTCCTGACTCAGCCTACTGCTATGATGGGAGCTGACAGCTTTCCTGCCTCAGAAGGCCTATTGCCTTTGCAGGAGCTGCTCACAAGGGCAGCACCTCCTCTTCAATCTCTGTCAGCTATTGATGCTGCAGGGAAAGGCTTCTCTGCTGTGAACTCTTTGTAAATTCTGTATTTTGTAAACTTTATAACCCCTCAAGGAAAAACTGGACAGACCCCTGCCTGAGAAAGCTCCAGCAGCCCAGCTCCTCCCACAGACTTTTGTAACTGTTATCTCCAGTCCCTCAGTAGGACTCATCCAAAGTTATGCTAATTTGAGGTGAAAATTTGACAAAACACCACCAATTCCTGGGCAGGAGAACTGACCAATCCCCAAGCTTCCCACTAAAACCCATCAATCCCTGAGCAGGAGAACCAACCAATCCCTGAACAGGAAATCCCACAAATACCTAAGCTACCCAAGCTCAGGACTTGAAACCCACTCGACCCTCACTCTGGAAATCCCTTCCCTGGAAGCTGCAATGGCTGAAGGAGTGGGACTCAGGCTCCTAAGCTCCTCAGCTCCCCTGGGAGTTACAACATCTCTGCTGAGGCAGCCTCCTTTCAGAGCTGGGTGGTTCCTAGGCTCCCATGTCTCAGAATATCCTTGGGACACTCTCACCCCAGAGCAGTGTGATTCCTGGGCTTCCGAGTCCCAGGATATCTTTCCATCTGAGTACCAGAAAAACAAACCAAACAACGTTTGGTACAGTGACTCAGATACCCTTCCCTGGGGCTCTGCCCCACTTCAGAGCTGGGATACCTTCCCAGGCCTCAGAACTGCAGGTTTCCTGGACACCTTCTCACCAGATCAGGAAAGCTAACAACAGCAGAAACTACTTTAAATGTCAATAAAAACATTCTGAGAAGCATCTCTGGCATGCAAAGGCTGGTCAAGTCTAAAGCAGAGAACCTCATAATTACCCAGCAGCACAGCTGTGTATGAACAGCTAATGGCAGGGCACCTTTCCCTTGGTTTTAATGTGAACTGTTTGAGCTGCTGTTGTTTCCCCTTTTCAAAGCTGTGGTTAGACTAAGAACTAAGATGTTCTAGTGAACTTATCTTTTGAAGATTTTGTATTGTATTCTTACAATGAATGTTTTAATAACTTCGCTTTAGAGCACTGTGGAATTTGTTCACGCTCAGTGATCTAATAGTGTAGCTATTACTGACATCTTCCACAGGCACCACAGCCAACAAACGGCATGTGAGTGTCATCGTCCATTAAACCTCCCACAAGGTGGGTGTAAGAGATACAGAAAGATGCTTCCTCAGGGTCAAGAAAGTTGCAAACCACAAAGCAGAGAGCCAAAACCATTTTCCTAAAACCAATCTCTTCAACACAATGCTATTTACTTCCAGGTGTCTGAGTCTCTGAAACTCATCAAAATATTCCATAATACGTTGTTATGTTGAGAATTTCAGATTCTAAAACAGGTGAAGATGAAACCTTTGAAATAAGCATGAAACACTACAAGTCACCTGATTTTCAAATGGAAATCAGTACAGTGTACAGTACACGAGGAAATATATACCAGAAGGAAAAAACCATGAACTGAGAGGTTTATCTGTCAACATTCTTTCCAATGGGTTTGAAAACATTATTTTGTTCATGTGCCCCCCCTCCACCCCAGCATACCTTCTCTCCTAGGAAGTGGGAAACGATGTGTTAACTTCCATGCTCACATTCAGTGATGTGATGTTTTCCAATTTCAGGTTGACCATGGCATTCCCATCTCTGACTACTGGTTGCATGGTGTGTGTGTGTGTGTGTGTTTTATTGTTGTTTTTTTTTGTTTTTGTTTTTGTTTTTGTCCCTTTTGATTTTATAAGACAGGATTTCTCTGTGTAGCCATGGCTGTCCTGGACTCACTCTGTACACCAGGGTGGCTTTGAACTCACAGTGACCCACCTGCCTCTGCCTCCCTGAGTGCTGGGATTAAAGGTGTGTATCACCATGCCTGGCTTGGTTGCATGTTCCTAAGTTTTCTACTTTAGCTTCAAGAAGAAGGATCTGTGTCACATGAGCACTTGTTGATGAGACCACTGAGAGGGACTAGTCCTGGCTCTGTCATTCATTTCCCGTGTGGGACTACTAATGCTCTTTCATGGGATTGTGGGAAAGACGGAACAAGCATTGAGAGCACAGTCACAGCCAGGGAAATGCTGATTATTGAACTACTAAGTATTTTTAGTCCCTTAATTGTCTAAGGTGAAAACCGTATTCTCTGGTTTGGGTTTTGGGAAGTAACAGGCAGGTGTCGGGGATGTGGAGGCAAAAGCTCAGGGAACTACATGCTTCATATTTGCTTAGAATACACAATTTCCTAATTTATCCCCAACCCAATTTAGTATCCTTGATTGCCTCATTACAATAGCAGTCTTCTTGTTACTTTTCTTCCACGGTGCAGGTCTGTCTTTTAGAATGGTCTCACTATTTGCAAACTTGCCCAGCACATGAGGCATTCCTCATTCTGGAACTAAAAGTCCCTTGAATGCAGGCCCGGCCTACCTTTCCGCTTCACTTCCCACAGCTTACAGCAGTCTACTTCCTTCTTTGTTCCCCACACAGGCTTCTTAAGGTCTGCCTTTTCCATCTTCAAACCCTACCTGCCACAACGGCCATCCCCAGTTTCCTCTCCTCCCAGAGCCCCGAGACACGCACAGCTTCCATCCTGGAGCAGAAATAAAGGACGCCAGAGCCAAACACCAATTCACTACATCAGGGTGGAGTAAACTAAAAAAGCAGAGGTGTGGAGTTGAAGAAAGATTCCGAATTAAAATGTCTTAAACGGCTCAGTTATTTTCAAATTCATGTCTCGAGCACTAGTGCTACGATGAAATACTTCACACTTCCGTCCTCCTGGCTCCATAGTTCTGGGGCTCGGGAAGTCCAACCTCAAGCACAATGAGTTCTGTGTCTGCAAAGGACTACTCGGCTTCCGAGCCAGAGGGGAGGGACACGCTGTTCTCCTGTGGCTGAAAACTGTCGGGGTGGCAGGGGCTTGGGGAGGGGCACTGCCTGCTGCCTCTTTAAAATTACTTCCTCAAGGCTCTTCCTCTTCCTCTGATCCCCTTGGGTTTTAAGTTTTAACAAATACTGTTTTGGAATACCTCTATCAAACCACAGCACTCAGTACTAGCAAGCAAGGACTGGAGAAAAAAGAGAAGGGTTTGCTGTTACCAGCTTTAATTAAGTGTTGTGAAGATCAGAATGCTTGTGACAAAGCATTCTGCTTTGCTCAAGACAAAATAGCCTTATCATCTAGGTGGTTCTATTTCTTTTGTGTTTGTTTCTCTTTTTGGTTTTTCGAGACAGGGTTTCTCTGTGAGACTTGGCTGTCCTAGACTCACTTTGTAGACCAGGCTGGCCTCGAACTCACAGCGATCTGCCTGTCTCTGCCTCCTGAATGCTGGGATTAAAGGTGTGTGCTACCACGCCCAGCTGGTGAGAAATCTTGCATCATCCACAAAACTCAAGTCCAAGTGGATCAAAGACCTCAACATAAAACCAGATACACTAAATCTGTTAGAAGAGCAAGTGGGAAAGAGCCGTGAATGCATTGACACAGGAGACAACTTCCTAAACAGAATCTCAATAGTTAAGATCAACAATAAATGGGCCTTATGAAACTAAGAAGCTTCTGTAAGGCAAAGGACACTGTTAACAGAAAAAAACAACAGCCTAAAGACTGGGAAAAGATCTTCACCAACCCTATATCTGACAAAGGGCTACTACCCAAAATATATAAAGACCTCAAGAAATTAAACACCACCAAACCAAATAACCCAATTAAAAAATGTGGTACAGAGCTAAGGAGAGAATTCTCAACAGAGAGAGGAGTATCAAATGGCCAAGAAACACTTAAAGAAATGCTCAGTGTCCTTAGTCATTAGGGAAATACAAACAAACAAACAAACCTGAGATTCCATCTTTCATCCATCAGAATGGCTAAGGTAAAAACCAAGTGACAACACATGCTGGTGAGGATATGGAGGAAGGGGAACACTCCTTCATTGCTGGTGGGAGTGTAAAGTTGTATAATCACTTTGGAAATCAATTTGGCGCTTTCTCAAAAAACTGGGAATAGCTCTACCTCAAGACTCACCTGTACTACTCTAGGGCATCTAGCCAAAAGATGTCCCACCATATAAGGACATTTGCTCAATTATGTTCATAGCAGCTTTATTTGTAATACCCAGAATCTGGAGACAATCTAGATGCCCCTCAACTGAAGAATGGATAAAGAAACTGTGGTACATTTACACAATGGAATACTACTCAGCTATTAAAACAAGGAAATCTTGGAATTTGCAGGCAAATGGATAGAACTAGGAAAGATCATCCTGAGTGAGGTAACCCAGACCCAGAAAGACACACATGGTATATACTCACTTATAAGCAGATATTAGTCACATAATATAGGATAACAACACTTCAATACACAGACCTTCAGAAGTTAAATAACAAGGAGGACCCTAGGGAGGATGCTTGATTCAAATTCAGAAAGACAAATAGACACCGGAAGTGGGTGAAGACAAGGAGCAGGACAGGGAGCTTAACACAGAGGTCCTCTGAAAGACTCTATCCAGTGGGGGATTAAAGCTCACAGCCAGACTTTGGGGTGAAGTGAAGTGAAGTGAGTCTTATGGGAGAGTTGGAGGATAGAAAGATCTGGAGGGGTCAGGTCTCCATAAGGAGACCACTGGAGCCAACAAATCTGGCCCTGGGAGGCCTTCAGAGACTGACGTACCAACCAAGGACTATGCATGGTGAGGACCTAGACCCCCTGATCAGATGTAGTTGACAGGGAGCAGTCCCAAAATATGGGAAGTAGGGGCTACCACTGACATGGACTCTGGTGCCCACTCACTGATTACTTCTCCCTGATGGGGCGGCCTTACCAGTCCACAGAAGAAGATGCAGGCAGTGCTGATGAGACTTGATAGGCTGGGGTCAGATGACAGGGGAGGAGGGCTCCCCTTTCTGAGGACTAGAGGAGGAGGGAGGGGAGATGAGAAAGGGAGGGTAGGACTAGGAGGAGACTAGGGAAGAGCTACAATTGGGATGTACGGTGAATAAAAAAAAGAAATCTTGCATGATCCAAAGGGGGAAAAGGTAGAAAACAAAACAAGGAATTTCAGATTCATAACACTGAATTAATTTTAATAACAAAGGCATTTTCCTTTGGCCATAACTGTATTATTATAAAAAATTACTAAGCACATCCAATACTTTATCATAGCAAATGTACTGGGGTTCTGTCTGTAGTAGGACTTGAACCAGCATTAGGTAGAATCTGGCTATTTCTGTCATTATTGATACGGAACAGAGGCGGAGCTACTCCAGTAAAGCAGGAGAGGGATGCCCTCCGCACAGGGCCTGGAGGTGCTAATTAAGACTGTGTTACACTCATGACTGCAATGCAAGTGGGTGACACTGTAATAGCCATGCTGCACTAAGGGACTCTTTAGGAGGTGGGCTGGGTAGGAGATGTAGTTTGCAAGGGCTTCAAATGGATCCTGGCACAACAAAAATTTAGGTTGGGGTTGGAAAGCAATGGCTCTGTGGATGAAAGGGTTGTACAAACAGGAGGATATAAGTCAAACCCCGAACTCATGTAAACAGCAAGACGTGTATGTGTGTGTGATATCTGCAGTTCCAGTGCTCTCACTGAGAGATAAGAAGTGGAGACAGAATAATCCCTAGAAGTTGCAGACCAGCCTATCTGGTTTACAAAATGGAAAAACAAGATAGTGTCCCAAGCAAAGAGGAAGGCAAGGGCACCAAAGGTTGTCTTTCCATCTCTTGACAGTGGGGTAGCTCAAGCTTGCATCTACACACGCACACACACACACACACACACACACAGAGAGAGAGAGAGAGAGAGAGAGAGAGAGAGAGAGAGAGAGAGAGAGACACACACACACACACACACACACACACACACACACACACATGAGACAGACAGAGACAGAGAGACAGAGCTTGGTTTCTGATTAAAAAAAAAAAAAAAAAAAAAAGATAAGTTTAAGTCACTTAAGTGAACTATGAGAAACTTCCAATCAGAGAATTAGCTTCCAGACAGGCCCAGAACCCCTGGATTCCAATGCAACTTTGGGCAGATTATTCACCCGTTTTAGGGCACTATTTACTATTCTTAGTGCTTCCCATCGAAAACAAAAGGTGAACTAGTAGATTTCTAAGACAGCCTCCAGTCACTATTTTTATGTTCCAGTTTTTGCTTGAAGAACTATGAATCATTATAGTTCTGTTACTTCTACTGATCTTAAGTTTAGACTTTGTATATTTCCATGTGCCTAATTCTTAAAATCAGAACATGACTCAGAAGACTTAATTTTGACATATCCTGTCATAACCTGTAGTATTCTGTTCCTTTTGATGCACGTTTCTCTAAATTTTACCTATTTTTAAATGACTCTTTAGAATCATGATACTGACGACACTTCTAAAACCCAAGTTTACTCCTAATTCCCTCTTTATACATCAAAGATAGATTCTTTTTTTAATGGGGGCAGGAAGCACTAAGTAGTTGCTTAACAATTGGAAATTAATTTAGATACAAAAATTTGCCAGCTCTCTTGAATAAGCACACTGCGCTCTACCTGGGGAATTTTGAGTGCCCTGCTGGCAAAGCAAGAGCACACCACAGAATCTTGTGCTACCACTTTCCCATTTTTACTAGCCAGTTCTCCTAGTATGTTTCTTCTGTGAGTCAGCACACTAAACGGTACTGTGACAGACTCTGTTCTAGGAACTCACAATATAAGAAATGAAGAATGAGGTGTAACTATTGAATAATTTGAGTTACTGTGACAAGTGCATTTTCTTGAAGAAAAAAAAAAACAACTGACAAATTTGTTCACAGGGGAAGTTTCTGTTGAAAATAATACTTTAAACCCAAGATAATAACATCTAAAATAATGGCAAGAGCATCAAAGGAAAAAAGCCAAGAAGTCATTAACAATGTTAAGAGCCTATCTTTCTAAACAAAACTGTGTAAATCTCAAACACATCTAATTCATAAAGCTGCCTACTAGGTACAATGGTGGGAACCTTTATTTTTTGGCCTTCTGTATTAGAAAGCAGGAAGATTTTCTAGTTAACTACATGGTGACACCTACTGGTCAAATATATCACTGCCTATTTTTGTAAACATCCAAGAGAAGTATTAAAACAACAAAGACATTAGTCAACTTCCAGGTTAACATTAGAATTCCTTTTGAGTTGAGATTTTCACATTTGTGTATAGACTTTAATATAACATACTAAATTAGGCAACATATATGACAAATTGCTACTTTGTTGTTAGTTTTGATTAAGGACACTCAGCCCTGGCATCAGGCTCCTTTCCTCCAAGACTTGGAGGGTCCTGATAAGAAGACAGAGAGCCAACTCCAATTCTGGACATGCAACAGCTTCCTCTGCTTGGTGTTTGGGACCAAACACCAAGTACCTATAATCCTGAGGACCTATTATCTGAAATGATGATAAAAGGACTGGTATTTTCATGTCATTTTTGGAATTATTCAGTTCTTGCAACTCACAGTGTCAGAAATGTAGCTATCAGCTTAAGCTTGAATAGTCAGTCTTTAACGTGTTTTTTTAAATGGACTTAAAATGTCGGCCAGGCTCTTATACCCCTAAATGTTATTTTTCTTTTTCATTGCCTCATCTCTAATTTGTTAGAAGAAACCTGGCAAATATTAGTAGTCTTATCAACATTTGTTTTCTAATATGCTAAAAGCATTTTGCCACTTGGAGACACTGTCTTGAGTCAATGTTGAGTTTGAGCATCTGCATAAAATTACACTTGACTCTAAGGAACACTATAAATAGAGAGCAGTCTAAAAGCTAAGCGGTCATCTGCTCCAGATTAATTGCCTCTTCCAGGTCACTAATTCATGCTCCAGTGTCCCGGGAGAGTTCATTTATTTCTCATGAGTGACCACTTGACTCTGAGAAGGCATTTTAACTTACCCAGCTTAATACAGAACAAATCTTATTACTCCAACTTAGTTACACAGCAATAAACATAGCTTCCCTTCTCTTCCCCAGATGGTTTACTCAGTGCTGGACTCGTCTCCTTTTTGTGACCCTACAAGTAATTTAACTCAATTTGAATCGCAATAAACCTTCAATTTTCAATTAAGACAGTGTGACATTTGAGTTTATATTTTTGAAAACAAAAATTTTAAACAAGAGTAAGTAAAAGCACATCTCTGTGACAAATGGATCTTATGCCCTTTGCAGTCAAATGGGAATATAGAAAAACAACATTCTTCTAAAAAGATTGCTGATTTTAATTTTGAGGCTTTTAGTCACAGGAGGTATGCTGGCAATCAATGTACAGGAACGAAGAACACCCAAGGGCAAAATTCTGAAACAAACGCATGCAGAGCCATGGAGGTGATCTTTACGCTCAAAGCACTTGTTTTCCAGGTTACTCAAAGCTCTTTTCAGTTTCATTAAATATTAACATTTAGAAACCATGTTTAGTATTTCAATGTTTTTCATAATCTTATTGTTAAATATAACTACTATTTGACTAGCGACTGCTGTCATTCACGTAAGATCAACAGAGTTAGCAAAACAGAGGATAGTAGGATTAATTTTAAATTTCAGAACAGAAATTTCTAATATAAGTAAATGCCATTTAATATATAGGAGCCAGGCAGCATATTTCAGAAGACACCCCATTTCAACTGTGCTGATAAAACAAAACAGCGCAACAATTTCAATTGGCTGAGGTAGGCTGAAGCTGTAGGGAGATCTCCCTGCAGAGAGCTACTGGATCACTGTGCTCCAGGACAAAGCTCCAGTTTGACTTCAACTAATCTGAAGTTATGATTCTGAACCATCCTTAGGTTCACTAAACATGAACTCTGTAAGCATTCTTCCGGTGACAAAAATGGGCCTTTGAGGTACTCTTGAAAGATGTATAACGGTGGCTTTATGTCGTTCCAAAGCGCCAAAGCCACAACTGTAGAAAGTGGCCTATACAGTTACAAAAGGGCATGGACATAAACCAGAGTCTAAAAAGCTTAATAACTGTCCTTATATTGATACAGGGACACAAAATCTTTATTCTAGACAATGTAAGCAGTAGCTTAAATGTATGTAACCCCGAATAAAGTAAAATTAAAGCAGTTAGAACATTTTATTCTGAACAAAGAGATCAAAGCAGACGTAAGAACACCTCGATCTTGTCTAGCCCTATTTTACTGTATAGGAACAAAGTGTTTCTGACTATTGTCACTTCATATGAACATACCAAAAGTAAAGCTGTGACTGTGTCCACCGTTCATGGAGTAACTCACTACAACAAATTGCCAGGTCTGTTCACAGGGGAACCTACAAGGGCGACAGCACCGAGAATCCTGGCAGATAATTTAATTATCTAGGGGCTAAGAGGGTTTTGGGAATCTTTTATAATTCTTACAAAAATTAATTATGTCTTACACAAAAAGTAAAGCATGTACAACATAATATTGCAAGAAAGTTTAAATGCTTTATAAATTTGATATTTTAATAGCAGCACCAATGCATAGTTGAAGTTACACTGAAATATTTTTTTAAAAGAAACTTGTAATTTGATTTCAAAATCCTATGAGTTAACTGCAAATCTTAGAGTCTTTTGAAGAAGTGGAGTAGTTTTAAGTTCCTTTGCTGAAATTAGAATTTTTAAAAATAGTTCCTACCACTGTTTAAAGAACAGATTTGGTTGTTCTTTTAAATCTTTTAATTATACCACACATATTAAAAAAGTACATGTAAGTTTGCACAATTACATCACTTAAGTAGTCACCCAAATCCAGAAAAGAGATTACCAACATCCCTGACTCCTTTTTCTGTTTTGGGCTAGTCAGTTTTGGTTATGGGAAAGAAACCACCATCAGCACACTGGTCACTGTAAAGAAGGAAAGGTTCACTTGGGCAGTGCCAGCCAGCTTAGGTGGTCCACAGGTTTGGTCCTGTAGCAGCACTGTTTATCATGGTGGGGTCAAGTGAGAGAGGAAGCTTATTCATTTCATGTGGCCAGAGGCGGAGACATGAAGGGACCTTACCCATCACTTAGCTTCTTCCTACCAGTGAGCCTTTGGGGACACTCCAGATCCAGCAGCACTGCCTGCCCTGCCTGGGTAATCGCTGACCTGGCAGCAGCAGCTGCTGTTTGACTGCTTTGGAATTCTTTCCTGTGATTTCTTCCCATTTGCTCTAAGTAATCATAAACATTTTTGCATTATTTTATTTACCAACCCATTTATGAGTTAGCCTGCTGACACAATTAGTCCAGGTTCATGAGCATTTCAGCTGTTTCTTACTTTAGCAACTTATGATTGGTGTACTTTTACATAACTGAAGCACCATCAGAGGTGTCATAGAGTACATGCAGTTAGTTCAGCTGGGTGCATGCGTCACCCCAAAGTGTAACTGCTAGGTCTTCAGATATGGAGAGCCTAAGAATTATCAGTTTTCTGGTGTTTTTTTTAAAGCTCCTACCACTTGCTCTCTGCCAAAATTTGGTATAATTTTTCATTTTAGCCATTCTGGAGGGCATGTAGATTTAATTGTATTTCTGATGTTTAATGAGACAGAATGTGTATTTATTGACCATCTGAATATCTTTCTTTGTAAAATTTTTTATTTTATTTTATTTTAGCTTACCAGTTTTAGGGCTTATCAAGGTGACCATGAGTCTTCTGTTAGCTGTGGACACTGCGCGTGTCTCTGTGTGTGTGTGTGTGTGTGTGTGTGTGTGTGTGTGTGTGTGTGTGTGTGTGTGTGTGTGTGTGTAATCTTTAATTCTTAGTTGCATTCTTCACTCTTCATGACGGGGTTTGATCAAAGCCTAGTTTTAATACAATCAGATTGATCAAATTTCCTTTGCAGTTATACTGTTTTTAAAAACCTTTTGGAGAAAACCTGTCTTGAAAACAAAACCAAGAACAAAATCAAAAAAATTCAAGCAACCACCACCACCACCAACAACAACAAAGCCACATACTATTGAAGTTATTTAAATAAAACAGTGATTGTTTCTCAAAAAACAAACAAAACCACAAAGCAACAACAAAATAAAATAAAACAAACTTTTTGCCTACTCTAGGTTCACAAATGCAATTTTCTTGCTAAAGCTTTAATTGTAGACCTACAGCCCATTGGGAAATAACTGGTGTATGTAGTGGAACGTACATGTGACAACCCACTCCTTTCCTCCATTGGCTAGCCCACAACACATCCTGAAAAGACTGCTCCTTCTCACTGTACTGCCATTCTAGCCATCAACAACCAACCAACCAACCAACCAACCACTTCATGTGTTCTGTGGAGGAGGGATGTGGCAGGAGGTGGTTATAACCTGGAGGAATAATTTCAAGCCAAATGCTCAAAGTCTTATTCTAAGTGTTTGTAACTGGTAGAACTTACAGGTACACTGCTAACATGAAGGGGACAGAGAACTACCAAGGTTTAAAATGTCCCATTAGTAACATAGGGAGCTTGGTGCTGTTTTACTAGAGTTGGGTTTTACTTCCCAAATATGAGAGGCAAAACTTAAGACCAAACAAACCCAAAATCTCAAATTGTTTTCTGTGTAGAGCAAAATTATATGGTGTTAACCAAAGACTATATATTATAAGAGAAAGAAAAGATAAAATTCAAATAGTGTGGAGTTAAGCAAGTACTATCCTACCCAGGGAAGAGAAAAGAGCAGTAGGGGTAAAGCAGTCAGGACGGCTAACTATTACAGAAGTCCACGAATTGATCTGCACCTGATAAATCATTCCTAATGTAAAATCCCAGAGCCTTCATTTCATCTTTGTCTGTAATACAGTCAATCCATAGTATCTTTTTATTTCCTTAAATACTTCTTTCACCCACTGCTGCTATATTTTAGAATGTACCAATGGTTCAACCCCCTTACTCAGAAAGCTGAAAGCTAAAAGCAAAACAACAAAACACTGATACTCAAGCCCCCATGGGTTAATGAAATTAATCTGTGAATGTGGAGGTAAATTATGAAGCACTCATAATTGAGTTGTGGTAGAAAGTACCATGGAACAGTGGTTCTCAAGTGCAGGCAAAGCTGCTAGAAAAAATGTTATACTTGGCTATAACTGACTGCAAAAAATAAAGTATTTTGTCCCTTAATATAATTTTGCTTTATTTGGAAACATTTTTGTTACCTCAGGGGTTTGTATCTAAGTAGGCAGAGGCCAGGGTGATGCTAAACAAACCATACCCTGTATTGAATAGGCCCCCAAATAAAGACTTATCCACTCAAAGTCTAAGTAGTACAGAGGTGGATACACTCTACTTTGGAGCAATAATAGAACCAGCCCAAAGAAAAATGCAAATTTTTGTTCAAGTATAAGAATTCAGTTGATGTTAAAAGTGATGGAAGCTCAAGAAATACACACAAGCTTTAAAATTGAAATGGAAGCACTTCTGTAAAGTGTAGCATTCTACAGACGAATTTTTAGATATGCACTAATTAAAGCTTTAAAGATATATATTTCAGTAAATTTAAAGGAAATTTAAGGCATGCAAAGTACTATTCATGTTACTTTACTAAATGTAGAACTAGCACTAGTTACCTGTAAAGTTCTTTCAACCTAAGTTCTAGAACTCTTTACATGTTTAGGAGACCTCTTGATAGCCATTAAGAGTGAACAGACAATGTATATAAATAAAAAAAAATCACAGTTGTGTTCCTGTGCTATGTTTAGTCAGATAATATTATACATTTTCATGTTCATGTGGCTTTGTGTAAGATGAAATGGATACCTGTGGCATTTTCACATATCACAGTATCTAATAACCAACCACTTCCTACTGTTAGCACCAACAAGTCTTTGATTGGCAACAGCTTCACCGATGAATGATGATTCATTTAAAGTTTACAGCAGTGCAATAAGTGCTGTAGAAAACAAGGCACCTCTGCAGTGATGGTGTTAGGGTGTGATTTGGAGCTGAGGCATCCACTCATTTGAGTATAAATTATATTTCACTGTTTAAACCACAGGGTTAAGAATTAGTTTTCAGTCTAAGAATGAAACTGATATACTTCACACATAAAAGATGTACTATTTTTATTTCCTCCTGACAATTCTTCAAAATAATAAATGAGAGCCAGTTTGATTAGAAGAGTAGGTCTTCAGTGAATGTAGAATTATAAATAGTATACTAAAAAACAACTTAAAATGTAATGTTGTAGCTTCTTTTACCTGCTAAAAAGCTGTGTTTTTTAAACTACTGCAATGAAAAAACCCAAGCCAGCATAGCCAAATGTATGATTTATTTTTGGAAAAAATAATTAAACTAAAGTTTTCCCAATAAAGGGGAGAATTAACAATAAGAGACCTTACACACCCTGGTTACATGTTGATGACCTCATTTGGCAGAGCATGGGTGTGTTCAGCATGTATTCCAGAATATGAACTAGCATTTGCAATTTTGAAATCCCAAGTCACCTGTCTATGTAAACCCATAAGTGATGAAATAAATACTTAGAACCAAGAATCCTCTAGAAGCTGGGGTCCATGACAGTGTTTACACGGAGCAATCATTACAGACAAGCAGTGCTCCAATGATCACAGGGCCTCACTAGTTTCCACTGAGCTTCCTCATGATATGGCTGTCTGCTGTTGCATTAGTGAAGATGCTTCCTACAAACACATGAGTACCCCAGAGACTATGACGGATCACTTTACAGCAGCCAAGGTCATCAACGGAGAATCCTAAATGCCGGTAGCGTTCATCTGTCTCAAAAAGAGTGTTGTTTGTGTATGGTCCAAAAAACTAGAGGAAATAAGAAATGAAGTAATATTTTCATTAGGAAGAAAGACATTGTAGGAATATTTATGTAAATATAAATGTCCATCTGTTTCAATATATTTTTAATCCAATAAAAAGTCACATATAAAACCTAACCTGTTCTAACACACTCTTTGCAGTTCTTGTGCCATGCTGGACATGGGAAATGAACCATCTAGGTTTCAAGCTACCTAGAATTGAATGTAATGCATTATAAAACTTTGAAGTTGAGTGAAACCTAAGAGAATCATCTATGACTCACCTTCATCACTTTTACAAAAGGGGACTAAAGGCCGAGAAAGTCTTCTAGTCTACATGACACTGTATTTGACTCTGAGACCCAAGTATGTACTTCTCTCTTACAATTAAAGACAATTTTATTACTTCTTGCACTTGAAGTACGGCCAGGACAATAGAAACATTCAAAACGTCCCTTCTCTAATTTTTTTACACTTCATATTTTCTTAACTTCAAGATACTTTGGTCCTTTAAGAAACTAGACTAGACCACAGTAATTGCTAAGTTTTAGCTTACAGAGAGTAAACATGTATGTCAGTTTCATTATTATCAACAACAATGGTGCTCTAAATGTCTCCTAGAATCGTGAAACAAGGGACTTACAGTAAGCATATTTTTTTGGATATTTTGAGTTACTAAAAAGTCTAAACGGATTTTTTTGCTTGTTTGTTTTTCTTTGGCTAATAGGACAGTTGTAATTTTATAGTAAGAACTTTATCTACTTCATATAATATGGCTTTTAGAATACATTTACTCACTGCCAAACCAGATGATGGGTCAATGAAGTCAGCCCAATATCCTTCAGCCCGAAGAGCATAGCAGATTTCCTTAGCACCATTAATGAACTGCAGAGGAAAAGGTAATATCAGTGCTTGACCCAGCAACACTCAGAGTGGATTATATTTCTTAAAATAAAATTGTTACGTGAGTATATTTTGCTTTAGAGGAAACTATAGGATTAATAAAAAGACTATAAATCAGATTTTCACCACTTCAAAAGACTGATGGTTAATACAAGTTAGCCTCTATAATGAAACCTAAATTTTGTACTTTTCTTCTACATTATTTATTACTTAACAAAGTACATTTAGGTCAGTTCTGTACTACTAACTCCCAACTTTGTCCTAAATTTTCAGCTTAGTTTTTGTATAATGAAGATCACAAATAGGTAAGCAAAAAGTAAAAATTAAAAAAAGATCTAACCTATCCATTGGTTAATAGAGGTTGTTGTAAAACAGAGCTAGAGAGATGGTTCCATTGGCTGCTCTTCCAGAAGACCTGGGCTCAATTCTTAGCACATGCACGACAGCTTACAACTTGTCTGAAATGCCAGTACTAGGGGCATCTGACTCCCTTTTCTGGTCTTTGTGGGTACCAGGGACACACGTGCGACATAGACATACAAGTAGCCAAAACACCCATAAATAAAGTTGTGAAAGATTCAATAATTATGTCCTTCAAATGTGTATCTATCTATTCATATAGTCAGAAAATATTTCTAAAAAGGCAACTAAAATGGTACTGTGGACATGGTTCAATCACAGAGAATTTGTCTAGTTTGCCCAAGGCCCTAGAATAAATCACTAGCACTTTAAGAAAATGAAACAACAAAATCTGAGTACATAGGTAGGTAGAGTAGAGGAATAAACAGGATATCCACTTTTCACTAAATACTTGTGTGTCTTTTATAGATATTGTGTATGATTGCTAAATACCACATGTACAGATCAGAATTTTGGTCTTGCTATCTAATTTCTGTGGTGTCTTTGTTGGTCAGAACTGTAAGTTGAAAAGACAGTAACAAGTTTAAGTCTAGACTAAACTGCTGACAAAAAGGTACAACATATATCTAAAATATAAGGGCACAGCTTTAAGTCTACTCACAGCAAAGAGACAAAACTCAGTAACCTGTTGAAAGTGATAAACTGATCAAAATATGCAAGGCAACTATTTTTTATGCTTCAAAAAATTATGGTCTTTGAGAAAATGAGAGCAAATGTCCACCTTTTATTTAAAAGGAAGAGTGGATGCTGGTTTTTTTTTTTTTTTTTTTTTTTTTTTTTTTTTTTTTTTTTCACCTTGACACAAACCAGGGTCTTCTGGGAAAAGGATGAGAAAATGCCTCTATCAGATTCAGCTGTAGGCAAGTCTATGGGGGCATTTTCTTGATTAATGATAGATATGGGAGGATCCAACCCATTATGGATGGTGCACCCCTACACAGGTGGTCTTGTGTTATTTAAGTAGGATGAACAAGACTCAGAAAGCAAGCCAGTAAGCAGTGTTCCTTCCATGGTCTCTACTTCAGTTCCTACCTCCAGGTTCCTGCTTTGAATTCCTGCCCTGACTTCCCTCAATCGTCTGTGATCAGGACACGTAAGCCAAATAAACAAATTGGTTTTGGTATAGTTGTAGCAACAGAAAGTAAACTAGGACAGAGTGGAATCTAAGCAAAGTGATGATGTCACTGAGTTTAGAAGGCAAAAAGAAAGAATTGTGGACTGCTGAAACACCTGCACTTTGTCTGGCAGAGCAGTGCAGAGGCAGACACACAACAAGCTCCTGAGTAGCAATTCACCCTGGATGCTTAGCAAAATGCTAAGCTGAGTAAGCAAGAGGCAAGGTTGATTCTAACAGACCTGGCAAATACCCAGATGTGAAACTTGAGAACTGAAAAGCAATATGCAGGGGTCCCACAGTGCTGGGAAACATAGATTTCTGGTCCATCAACAGTGAAGAGACACAGCACTTCTGACATTCACCTGACACTGACTCTAATGGCCAGGACTTAGGAATGCAGAGTGTATAATACACCACACACTAGCAAATTATAGGCCTAGAGAAAATCAAGCTTACTGCCTGTCTGGATATGCCATTTTACTGACACAGCCACATTCATTCAGTCATTTAATGTCTATGGCCGCTTTAACAGTGTAAGACAGAGCTTATAACTGAGATAGATTGTCCAAGATGCCTATAATACATAAGTACCCTGTCTGAGGATTTATTTTCTATGGCTTTAGTTATCTGTGCTCAACTGCCCTCCAAACACATAATCTGAAAATTCTAGAAATGATAACATAATTTTTAAGTTTTAAATATCAAACTATTTTGAGTATTGTGATAAAAATCTCACAGCGTCTAGCAGTCATGTGAATCAATCTCTTGGTCTACAGTCCACTGTATACTGTTAGACACTTAGTAACTGTCCTGACTATCAACTCATCTGTAGAGTTGGCCAGGAACTGTGCAGACCAACTATTATTATCCTTAATAATGATCCCACTGTGCCATGACAGTGATGCCTGCAATCAGCACAAATCAAAACAAATAGAAAACTTTCTTTAAGCAAAAGCAAAAAGTATAAAAACAGTATTTTGAAAGAGACTATATTTGCACAATTTTGTTAACAACAATTGTTATCCTGTAGTATTGTAATTTTTGTTAATTTTGAAATGTGCTACTGACACAATAAGCTCTAACTTAGGCTTATATAAATACACTGTAATCAAGTTATAGTCTTGCGCTTATCAGTGGATAAAGATGATGACCATATCTGGGGCTTGTTAAAGTTTATGAGTCACCATGTTGATTCTAGTGAGGCAGACCAGATCAAGCCGGAATGGAACTACTCACATAATTAGCAATCAAACTGAACCTTAAATAGGTCAGTTTTCAGAAACAGCCAGAAGATTGATAGCAACCAATTTGAAGGGGCGTAGTTCACCTTAGCCAGCATGACAAGAAAGTCCTCCCTATTCTAACCTGCAGTAAAAGTAACTTTGCAAGACCCTGTCTATACCTTGTTTGGCCTCTACTCTGTTCATCTCTTCTGCCTACACTGCCAAAGCCCTCTGCGCAGTTTTTGAGAGCTCTTCATCTACATTAGAGACCAAGGCGGTTCCTAGGACTTGGCTTGAAGCCGCTTTCCCATTCTCTCAACTTCACATATTGTAAATGTAGAGTGTCAGTCCGGCCTGAGGCGTGAGTTCTGTAACATCTGAGGACTGCTCACTTATGTCTGCCAACTGATCATGCCATGCTCAGTAAGGCAAACTCAGAGCTACCATCATAGCGTTTCTGGATTTCATGCCTGCTTTCTGTCTATAAATGCCTCCTGTGCAGATGGCAAGGTGAGGTCTCCCAACTTACTCTTCTCAGGGCTGGGCCACTAATCATTTTATTCAAATGGTAAATTCACCTGCCACAAGTTTTTCCTCTTTTCAGAACTACATTTAGTATAATTTATTTTGACACATTTTACATGAAGTTTAGTGGTGCCTACAGAGGCATAGCACCTACGCTAATTTTTTTCTCTGTATCTACTTGTCAGCTGGTGATATATATTAAATAAAGAGGTGTTCTCTCGATTATCACCCACAGTCAACATTAACATTTGTTGCTGTATTTCATAATCTATGCAAGTCTTAAAAGTCATTAGACCATATTCTAACTTAATGAAAAAAGTCATGCCTAAAAACTAAAAACAACAAAACAAAGCGACACAATCAAGCAAGTGCAAGGTTAACTGAAAGAATTTCATTACCAGTACCAGCAACTTTCGCTTATGATTTCTATTTATCAGAGGCAAACACTGACATCTGCTGGAAACAATCAGAATTGGACATGGAGAATAAGCTATACGTGGTTCCAACTAACTAACTCATCAACATACTTTAATTAAGATGTTTTCCCACAGCAATTTAGTTTGTACAATTTAGTATGTGCAAAGTCACATGTGTCATAGAAATCTGAAAGAACTATATTGGAGTCAATACCAAATTAGGTCAGACTCTTAATATGACCAGAAACCAGCACTACTAACGCGATGGATGCATACGGATGAGCTCTGCGGCACCTCACCATGGATGAGAACCATACATTTATGAAGCTTTTAATGTGTAAATAAGATGTCTGTTAGTCACTTCCTACTTAAATTTTCTTAAATCTGAAAGTATGTCTGTTTCCTGGCTGTGCTAGAACTCACTACATAGACCAGGCTGGCCTCAGACTCTCAGAGAACCACCTGCCTCTGCTTTTAGATCAATAGCACAGGCTACCACACTAATTAAGATATAAATCCATATTAATTAGTACAAACAAATATACTCACACCCGTTAAAACACAATAACATGCACAAGTAAGCTCTGCGTGGTACATTTGAGTAGCATGTTATCACCATAAAATACTGCTAAATATGTAAACTGTAATATCCCAAATGAAGAGAAACATCCAGCTAACCCTAAGAAGTATAGAATGCTTGACACTGTCTTGCATGGAAACCAGTAAGGGGATTTTTCAACTGGAGTGAGCTAAGGTGCTCAATGAGTCATTCTCAATCTATCACACAGAGGAATACTCTTTCTTGTCCTACAGAAAGATTCATATTACCCAATATCAAAATTAAGGAAGTTATTATACAGCCTTAAATTATTAAATACATACGTATATAAGTAACTACCTGAAGATTTTATCTGATTGTTAAGAGGAATGTTACGTGATAAGGTAAGCTAGGATCACAGCATATACACTAACAATTTCTGGGGTAGGCATATCGTCAGCATCTATCAAAATTTAAAATGACAGTAAGTCAGCCATCTTCTATGTAGGGGCCTATGGAGGTTAGTGCCCATAAGAATGTATGTAACAATGATTTTTCACAGCTGTGCCAGTAATAGCTAAGTTGAATTTTCAATTTTCAAATCACATGAGAAATTTTAAAATAGCTTAAAATTTTAAGTTTACTCATACTATAATGCAGATTTTATAAGAAATAAAATATACCTACATACACTGACATACAGAGGCATCAAAACAATCTTCAGGCAAAAAGCAAGGGTAGGAAAAAAGATGTACACAGCGCGGTATACTGCCACACTGTTCAGTGTGATTGCTTTTCTTTAGAGGGTGTTTTCATTATTCACTTGATATGCTATACAAAGCATAGGGGAAATGCAGGAAAGGAACAGAGTGTTGGAGTAACGTGTCTTAGAAAAATCCAGAAAAGGAATAAATGGAACTATATATTTCAAGAATACCAGAAAAGTGGTATTTAAAAATCACTATTTACTTATTTTATATGTACGGCTATTTTGCCTGCATGTATGTCTGTGGACAGTACACATGTGTGGTGCTCACAAAAAACGGTAGGAGGGCAATGGATCCCCTGGAACTACAGTGATAAATAGTTGGGAGCCATCATGTGGGTGCTGGGAACCAACCCACCTCTGGAAGAGCAGCAAGTGCTCTAGACTACTGAGCCATCTCTGCAGCGCCTGAAAGTAGTTTTTCCTTGAAAAATGGTGCCATTTCTTCAGTGTTTGAAATACTTTACAGAACAAATACAGGCCAGAAAACACAATTTCTCTTGTGTAAACCATAGTAGTTGCATTGTTTAAATGCATTAGTGATAATTCAAGAGTTACCAATATGCATTGGTATTAGGTTAATAAAAAGAAATCAGACTTCCTCTTGGGGAGGGGGGAGACAGAGACAGAGACAGACGGACAGACAGTGAGAGGGTGAGTTGGATTTGAATTCTCTACTTGTCTCCCAGTAGCTTGTGGCTTCAGGCTTATTTATAATCTGTGGGCTCTATGAGTCTGAATCTGTGCCTGCCTAAATGCTGTCTTGCCTGTGTCCCTCACAAGGGGCTTTTGCTGTGTATTCACTTAACACGAGAAGCATCACATAGGGAAGGAATGAGGGCTGTTTTACAGAAATCTCTAAGAAAGGATTAAGTCACTGACTCCAACTGCCCCAGAAGCACTCAGAAAAACAAACATTTACTTATCAAATATTATACATATGCTATTTCCATCATTTATGGCAGTTATTGATTGTGTCAGGTGGCTAGGTCGGGGCATGAAAGAGTACATGACATAGGACTATAGCTATGCTGTAGTTTGGGTTGTAAGCGTTGGTTACATGGGAAACCCAAGGCGAATAAGGTGGTTGTAACACTGTATCTTACAGGCATGTTAATAAAACAGGCCGACTGTAAGTGGGACAGCAGTCTAAGTCTAACGTGATCTCAGTGTGTATTACTAGTTCAGATAGGAAGTCCAACAAGGTTCCAGTTTCTCAGCATGTAAAAGGGCTTTTCATAAAATGTGTCAACACAACTGTAGAGTAACATTTCAATACGACATTAAGTTACAAGGAAATTAGAAAAGTCACCTTATCTAAGAGCATCTCTCTCTCGAGTTCCACCTCTTCACTCCAAACAGTCATGTCATTCTCAGTCTTCTGTGTAACAGTCAGGATCATTAGTTTGCTATTAGACACTTCTGGAAAAAGTGACTCAAAATCTAAAAATAAGAATATAAATTCCAAGAAGAAAACAATTAGCTTTATACAAAGAGCTATAGTTCATAAAAGTAACCTACCCAGAAAGATGAAATTAAGTTAAATTACTGGGCTAAGGCAGGTTTGCAAATGTATGCTACTTTAGAAAAGAGTAAAACGATGCAGCCTTATTGAAAGAGCTGAAATTGCAACAAACAGCTCTGAAGGTTAAGCTACGTTACACTGTTTTGCTTTTAATATAATTTTCAAATGAATGTACCATTATGACTTCTTTGACAAGTGGTCAAAGTGCAGAGACTAAAGGATTGTGGTGTACAGCCACAAATGGGACACCTACATCACACCAGCTCTCAGAGTTCAGAAGGATGGCTACTGCAGGACCTTCTGCACTTAGAAACCCACAGCAGCTGTGCAGAAGACCCGCTCAAGATGAAGGCAATTACCATCCTAGCATGAAGCAGAAGAGGCTCACCAGTCCCCAACCCTAACCCAGCAGCTATGGAGAGCTGAAGGCCTGTGGGGAGAAGGAGAAGCAGTTTTCTTTAAGGGTATGGCTCCTGGGAGGTTAACCACGCTCTTATAAGTGGCCCTTACCCAGAAGTACATGGGCAGTGCCAAATGCACTCCACCGTTTATTTTTAAAAAGAGAAAGATATGGAATTGGGGTGGTGGAGGGATAACTCAGAGAGGTGGTAGGAGATCCTCTTGAAGGGAGAGAAATGTTGATGAATATAGTCAAAATTCATTGTATGAAATTCTCAAGATTATTCTTTGCATCTTATATGTAAACTTATATATATAAACTTATATAAATATCCGCCCACAGAGCCTTACATTAGGCAGATAAAGACACATGGCATCATCTGATAACTAACATCGTCTAATACACATCATCTGATAACATATTCTAATACACATGCTGAGTTCATTGCTACCTCTCCGCAGCAGTTCTGGGCATGTCTGGATGGCACACTCAACTCTGGCACTTTCAAAGTAAGCTTCTGCACTGTTAACTTCTTGTTCAAGAGGTGTGTCGTTGCTCTGTGGAACAAGAACAAGGATAGAAGGAAAAACTTAAGTTCAAATGACATGCTCTATGGTAGGAATTTAAGTTAGAAAGTTTACAAAATGATCCTAATGGAGAGATGAGGTAATGCTTTCACCTAAAATAAGTATAAACTCTTTTTTTTCTTAACAATTTAATTTTTTTTACGTGCACAGGTCCATCAGAGTCCCTAGAACTGGAGTTACAGACAGTTGCGACCTGCCATGTAGGTTCTAGGAATAGAACCCAGGACCTCTGGAAGAGCAGCCAGTGCTTTTAACCACTGAGCCCCATCTCTCCAGCCCCTAAGTTCTTAAAGCTTTAAAGAAATATTGGAGAAAAGGCAAATATGTAAATATACTGATATTCTGGCATCTGACAGGAACAGTATTTGGCTAAGAAACAGGCTGAAATGCCATAAGAAATTCTTATAATGTTACTTTTTGTGATATTTATATGACATTGAATTATTGTAAAATTGGGATGATGCTAATTTAAAAAATAACATAGTTGAATCATATAGCTTTAGCCACAGAAGGGTTTACAGGTTCCTACCCAGTTGAAACTTATCTGTAGCTTATAATACATTAGCCCTTTGAGAGGAGTAGACAGCATTAAAAAATTAAGTATTTTGTTAAATCCAGATTTTACTATCAAATATATCAGATCTAGCAGAAGAAAAGAGACTTATGAAAAACTGCAGTTCAACATGAAATCCCTGCAGTATTAAAGCTTCTGGGGATGGAGTTCCGGAGGAAACTGCCCTGCTAGCAGAATTCAGGAAAGGCTGCAACAGCAGCAAGTGCTGTGGGTGTTTATAGGTAGAATACAGGTTAGGAGTTCAAGGGGGAAAACAATGCATCAAATACAGGCAGAGTACAAAAGCATGCAATCCATTATTGCTGTTACACTTTCACTTTTCATATAAAGAAACAAAGGCTCAGATTCTTCCTCAAAGTCACAAACTAAGTGCTGCAGTCAACACTCGAACCCAGATTTATTCTTTTTCCCATGTCTATTATGTTATAATATAATGTCTCTGGAAATGCAGGTAAAAGAAACATCTTGAAGTCTGACATTGTTGAAAGGACAAAAATAACTTAGGAACAAATTCACAGAATGGAGTAATGTGATTCTGACAGTATTTGTGGGGACATGCTAGAGAGGAGACACATGGATGGTCCTACTATTTTTATTTTAAGACAGAGGAAAGAGAGCTATACCAGTCATATGACAATCAGATGGGGATAAGGACAAACTTTGACTGGATAAAAGGACCGCTTCAGGGGATGGAGAGATGGCTCAGAGGTTAAGAGCACTGACTGCTCTTCCAGAGGTCCTGAGTTCAATTCCCAGCAATCACATGGTGGCTCACAACCATCTATAATATAATGTGATCTGACGCCCTCTTTTGGCCTGCAGGTGTACAAGCAGGCAGAACACTGTATACATAATAACAAATAAATAAATCTTTTTTAAAAAGGACCACTTCAGTATTAAACACAAAACCAGGATGTACCAGATATCCAAATAAAGACATTCATTGGGCAAATGTCAGAAATAATACTGACTTACGAATTAAAGATTTAGCTTGTTGTAAAAGCTAATGAACTAGTGACTAAAGAATAATTAAATGAGAAGATAAAGAACAGAATGTGTGGGAAAGATCAAGTATTTGGTATGGAGAGGAAGAAGAAAGAAATGAGAGGACTGAGCAAGAATCAGTGGTATAAAAAGATGCAGCAAGTCAACATCATCCCAAAGTCCTGTATCCGATACAACTCATACGTTGAAAGACTGGTGTGCCAAGTAAGTTTTATTTAAAACTATGTAACGACAGGGGCTGCCAAGACAGTTCAGTAGGTAAGAGCACAATGCTCTCGCACCCATCCTGAGTTTAGTTCCTAACATCTACTTCAGGCAGCTCACAGGCACCTGGAACTCCAGCTCCAGAGGATCTGCTATCTCTTGCCTACATGGGCACCTGTACCCGTGTGCACATGCAGATATGCAGACACATATACCCACACAATTAAAAATAAATCACTAAAAACAAACAAAATGCACCACTGTGACAAAAACCCAACCCTCCCCCAAAACAAAACTCTTAAACTATGTAGCACTGTCACAGCTTAGGAGTTTGAGCACAACTCTGAGATGTACATAGCCTTCTGTTTCCAAGAATAATAGTGTAACTCCAGTTTAAACAATTGTAACACAGGGCTGAAAAGTGTGCTCATGCAAGCATGGGGATCTGAGTTTGGATTCCCAGCCCTCACCAAAGCTGCTAGGCATGGCGGCACACACATCTGTATCTGAGTGTTAGGGGCCTTTCTGGCCAGCCTTGCCAAAATAGGAAATTGACCCAGTGACAGAGCCTGCCTCAAAAAATAATGTGGAGAAGCAACCAAGGAAGACATCCCTGTATCAACTGTAGCCTCTACTCACGCCCTCTTGAGCAAGCATACCTACACATACATTTGGACATGTGTACACATGCATACATATGACAAAAACATGAACAAAAACAAAAATTGCAAAAACCTTCCCCATATCCATTAGAAATTGGTTTTTCTTTTCTTTTCCCATACTGTCAAACATGTATATTGCTTTCCTTTTAATTGACAAAGCATAATCGCCCCCAAGAGGCCTGGAACTCACAATGTAGGTTAGGCTAGTCTTGAACCTACAGAGATCTTCCTCCTATTGGTCACGTGCTGGAATTACAGGCACATGTCATCACTACTGGCCTATAATTGGTAGTTTAAAAAGTAAAAAACAAGAAATCTTAGTCTTTTTAGCAAAACAGTCATATTTGGAATCAGCAGTCATATTTGCAATAAGTAGTTACTAAAAATATATTTTAGAAGAACTATTTAACAGAGATTATAATTTAAACATATACACTGGACAGTGTCAGGTTATTTTAATGTTGGCTATGCTGCTTTTATATATCTGACTTCTCTTTTTTACCCTTTCAATAAAATATGCACAGTAATTGAATGCAGCATTAATAAGAGCAACAATATTAACAACCAACCTGATACTCATTCACATACTGCGCCATCACAAACTCGTGTCTTTCAGTTGAAAGAGGCTCTGCCAGAACATCAGGCAGAGCCTTGTGGACAATGCTTTTCTTCTGTGAGGCAGTCCCATTGAGGTGACAATCGAAGCCTATATTCCCAGGAAGCTGGAATCTCTGATCCTGAGGTCCAAATGGTCCCATAGTTTCATCAGGCCACACTGTCCGAGAGCCTGAAGAGAACAACACGGGTCAGGCACAGTTAGTCTTCAAGTGACATAAGCTAGGGAGTTGTTAAAAACAGCAAAAATAAAAACCAGAAAGTTGTTGGGCTTTGAATGCCCTGCTGACCTTAAATCGTAGTAAAGTTTTTGAAGGAATAAGGATTCCATGTATATTTTGGGACACATTAGGTTAAGCTTCTAAAAGCCTTTGGTATTTTGTCACGCATTATAAATTTTCAAGTATGGAATGTGTAATTTCTCAAACCTTTCTAAGCATCACTCATCCTCTTTAAATAACCTTGGACAATGACTCACAATTTGGAAACTGCTGCTGAGAGAAATAATAAAGAATATTTATCAAGAAAGTAACACAATTACAGTACCTTAGAATGATTAGTATGATAGTGATGCAAATAACAGATTAAAAGAAGCACTGAGACTTTAGGTAAATTGTTCAACAACTACATAATAAACACACAAAGTGCTTGCTACGTTGAAGAGACTTAGCAAAGAGCTGTAAGTAGCAACATAGCTTACAGGATTAGAAGACCTGGGCGAGTGAGGGAAGACTGTATGTCAGATGACAGAAGGAAACTAAAGTTCACAAACTGTTTTCAGGACTGGTAAGATGTCTCAGTGATTTAAGAGTGCACACTGCACCTGAGTAGGGCCACCAACAACTGCCCATAACTCCAGTTCCAGAGGATCAAACACTTGGCCTCTGCAAGTACCTGCACTTACGTACACATAGATAAAAATAAAATCTTCAAAAAAGCCCAGAAGTTTTAGATCCAAGTGTAGACAGCACTGGACTTCCAGTGGCTCAATTTAGCCTTTTTAAGCTTTATGACAGTATGCATACAATATGCACTGAACACTGACTTTTCACGGTTTCTTCAGGTGGCAACAGACTTCACAATAATCTCTCTTGTTAGCTGAGAGCTTCAGTTTAGTCACGTGATACCTAAAAACAGGCAATACACAGTACACGGTACTGCCAAACTACTATGCTTGGGAGATTAAGTGTATCAGATGGACTTTTAGCTTATAATATCTTCAGTTACAATGTGTTTACTGGCATATACTCCTATAAGAAACATTGTTTTAATTTATTTTTTGTAATACTTTAACTTTTTAACATATCTAGGCAGAACTTTATTTTCAATGGAACAAACTCTAAGAAAAACTATTAGAGAACTAATACAACATAAAACATTTAAACATATATATAAAATAAAAGCAATAAATCTTTTACTTACATACATCTGGAGGTGCAGTGGCCACATGAGACTCATCAGAACCTGAAGATCCTGCAGTTGAAAAGGCTTTTGGATTGATAACTCTTTTCACTAAAGAACAAAATCCTGGGAGATAGGAAACCAGTCTGGCTCTATTACAGAGCACCTAATAACAGAGAAATTGACATTTTTTGGGTATAAGTAATACATTCTGACAGATCTTTGTATTGTGTTTTCTCTTTTTGTGTGCACACATGTGGTGTATGTGTGTGACGCGTGTACAGTGTGCCTGGGTGTGCTCAGAAGGCTAAAAGAGGACAGCAGGAATCCAGTCGATCACTCGCCACATTTTTACTTAGAGAGTCTCTCACTGAGCCTGGAGCTACTATGGCGGTCATCAAGTTCCAGTGAACTTCCCGTCACTATCTCCCCCATAAGCTGGTACATGCACACGCAGCTACGCCTGGACTTTTACACAGGTGTGAGCTCAGACTTAAGTTTTCATATTTATGCAGTAAGCTAATTCATTTCCTTGTGTTGTGTCATTTAAAAACAGCACATGCTATTTTACTACCTCTGTGGGTACCTACTATGTGACAAGCTACATGTGCACTCACAATTAAAACAAAACACTAGGATAGCTGTCGGAATCAAGGGGAGGGCACACATGCCACACCCTAACAAGAGGCCATGCTAAAATGCAGGGAGGGCTTTGAGAATATCTGATAAATGAATGGTCACAGAAAGACTACCCAACCACAGCCCTGCGCAAAGGCCACTTGCTTCTGCAGAAACCAAGCTAATTAAACACTTTCATGAAGACACCTAACCAGTGACTGCCTGTTCACCTTTGAGCTGATGCTGCCTGGTGTTGATCCTTAGGGCCAAAAACAATCCCAAAATTATGCAACCTTCCTAATTTTAAATGAACAAGTCCTTGACCCTTGGCTTCCCCCTGGAGTGCCTGTGGCCCAACTTGGCTTGCCATGGTTCCTGCAATCACTCACTCACTCCCAAATAAATTCTTTTCTTCAGATTCACCTTAGGTCAAACAAGCAAATATTAGAACAAATAATATGTTACTTTGGGATAAAATTGTAATTTTTTTCCCCAATTAATAAATTCTAAAATGTAGAGCAACTAGTAAGATTCTGTTGTCCTTAAACCAGATACTTCAGACGTTATCCTTGGCCCAAATGTTTCCTTTCCAATCTTCCTCTAACTGCTACAGACTGTGCTAACCACCTCCCACGCTCTCCCTCTTCCTTTGGTGGCAATGTTCACTTTCCTTAACTTTGGCATATCTTTGTGCTTGGCATAGCTTTATGGTGTATTTTCTGATCTTAGGCTTATTTCCCACCCTGAGTTAAAGTTGGTAAGTATGTAAATATGGGAGCATAGACAGATCTCTATAGAATACCTGGGTAGGAATATTTAATGCAGAAGTTGCCAAATGATTTCCCAATATAGCCAAGTGTTGGAAATAAAGTTTTACTGCTAGTCAGACACAGTCATTCACTTATGTATTGCATATGATTGCTTTCACGCTGCACCATCAGCATTTGCCTTTGGTCCATAAAGCTTAAAATATCTGCTAGCTGGCCTGGATTATCAGGAATGAGATAGCATACATAGTCATGAACACCCATATTTCAATATTTCAGAGCTTAGACAATCTAAGGTTTTCCACATGAAAGAAGTGGTCCTCAGTTACAGCCATTTGTGGCCAACGCACGCCCCCTGAGCACACTGACACGACTGCTGCATTATCTTGACTGTACAGGCAAGCAGGTGTGTGTTCTCACCAAGAATCATTAATGTGGGAAATTGTATTAAAACTTTATGAGTTTCAGGGGAGAAAGGGATAAAGTTCAAAATAGGCATGGCCAGAAGACTGTCAAGTTCAGTTTGCCTAGATACTAAACTATGGGCACTTTTATAAGTCAGGATGTTAAGTAGACAGTTAAAGACACATGTAAATGCATATTTCACTACTACCATCTGCCTAGAATTTACAACACATATAATCCAACACAAAACACTTATGTTTGGTATCTAATTTGCAACATTTAAATTTATTCAATATATTTCATTCTATCAAAGAATTTTTATCTTCCAATAAATTCATCATACTGATTTCATTTTAAAAAGTCAGAGTAGCTGGGCACTGTGGCACATGCCTGTAACCCCAGCACTTGAGGAGGCGGAGGCAGGTGGATCTTTGTGAGTTTAGGCCAACCTGGTCTACAAAGCGAGTCCAGGACAGCCTACACAGAGAAACTATGTCTTGGGGGTGGGGTGGTGTTGGGGGAAAATGCAAATATTAGCATTCTATTCTATTTCACCTAACTTCCCTCTGTAATAGGCCTCTTCATATCACACCCCTTCAGGGCAAGTTACAGCTTGAAAAAATTTTCACCTGAAAGCTTGGCTCATCCTGGCAGTCTACTCCTCTGACTTGCCTCTTAGTCACGCCTTCAAACACTTGGCAATAACAAGAGTGCCACCTCACTAACTGTTGCCACATTAATTTTTCTACTTCAGCTCTGGTTAAATTACAACTTGAATGGAGTTAAATTACGGAGTGCAGAATTCAAGATTTCTGAATATTCCATTATCTCCCAATCCAACTCCACCTCCTATGTCCCTTATACCCCTTACATTCTGATGGGCAAAAATGATACCCTTAATACTTAAAAGACTTGGGGAAGAGAGTTTCTGTATATAATAATGCCTGACCTTTTAATTCAAACCTTTGATGATCTAAATCTCACTCATCTCTCCAACCCCCAGGTAAACACTTTTCCCATGAGGTGATCCCAAACTCCCGTTTTTCTCTTATGCACAGATCTCTCACTGTACCTTCTTCAAGCTTTTGACAAACTATCATGTACTACTTTTAAAATCTTATTTTGTGTGCACAACTGTTTGCAAGCATGAATGTGTACCACATGTGTGCCTGGGGGCCTGATGAGGTGAAGAAGAGGGCGCTGGGTTCCCCAGAACTAGAGTTACAGAGGGCTGTGCCCTGCCTTGTGGGCTTTAGGAATCAGGCCTGGGTCCTGGGCAAGCGCAGTTTGTGCTCCGAAAAGCTTGGCCCTCTTTCTACTTCACCTAACCTCTCTCCTTAAGAGGCCTCTTCATCTCACACCCCTTCAGGGCAAGTTACAGTGCTACTTCTAATAAAAGTCATCACATATTTCTTAGGCCCTTTACCTACAAACTATCTAACATATAGATTACATACATATCATACATGCACTATATACACACATACATGTGTATTATGTACACACACACACACACACACACATATATATATATATATATATATATATATATATATATATATATTAGTATTTGGAAACTTAATGTAAAGTCCGTGGGAGAGAATAAGAACTTTTGCTCTCTTTCCTTTCAAATTGGAAAGTCACTTTCTACTCGGATAACTTCAAAACTTCAGGCTAACTAAAGAGTGTTTGTCTTTGTAAAAGGCTTTAACACATTGAGTATTTACTGAAATGACTTTTAGAATTGTTAAAAGGGCGCTTGCATTGAATTTCATGTTTATAAAATGTGAAAATGCGAGATTGGAGAAACAATCGTACGAGAATTGAATAGAACGTTTGTTAAACTAATTTCAAAGCATAAAAAAACAAAAACAACAACAACAAAAAAACCCAACAAACTAGTTTCACACCCATTGCTCCCCCTGCTGCTACATTACAGCGAGCATTATGCCAACGTCATCATGAATTCGTCCCTCCATTTCCTAACAAGTTTCCAAACAAGTTTTATTCTCAGAGTGACTTACATGAGCCATGTCTAGTGAAGACGGTCGCAAATTCTTCCCCTTTGCAAAGTATCCCTGGGAAAGAGCAAAACAAAACAGGCTAGTGACAGACCAAGCTGAAGGGTCAGAGGCTCGGGCCAGGGGGTGCCAGCTTGCCCCTCCCCAACGCCGGGCCTCGGCTGCGTGTCCCCGGGAACCCGCGGGGCCACCCGGGCTGGGCCGGACCAAACAGGTCTGCGCTCCGAGTGCAGGCTCAGGCGGAGCCGAGCGGAGAGCAAGCAGAAAAGCCCAGGGGCAGAGGTGGTGCGACGGGGGCAATACCGACTGGAGGGGCTTGGTCACCCCTAAATGTGCAGAAGAGACCGCAGGCGAGAACCATCCGTACCAGTCACCGCGCGCCTTTCCGCGCCCAGGCCCTCGCCCATCCACTGCCAAAGATGGCGGCTACCTCTGTCCCGGCAGCACCGCTGTTGACGCCCAGGCCTGAATAGTTGACTCTGAGCGCATCGATGCAGTCGGTCGCTCTCCGAGAAGAGGATGCTTTCAGTAGATAAACTGTGGGCGCATTAAAGCGGGGTGGGGCCGATTTGGGAAGTTTTAAAGGACTCAGTGCCAGTGTTTGGCGAATCTTCGCTCCATTGTCCCATTGACAGCTTTGACAGAGTTTTTGTTGCTGTTTAAAAATTTAAAAAATTATTTTATGTATACAAATGTTTTTGCTTGCACGTATGTACATACAGAAGAAAAAGTTGGCTCTGCTGAGACTGGGGATGGCTGTGAGCTGCTGGGAATTGAACCTGGGGCCTCTGCAAGAGCAGCTTGTGCTCTTAACTGCTGAGCCAACGCCAATGCTCCAGCTAGCTCCCTTTGACAGATTCTTTATCCTCCCTGAGGACTTTTCCTTCAGCTTTCAGGAGATTGTCTTTTGTTGTTTGTATGATTACTGTTTTCAAGAACTGTTGTTTGTGAGGACATTATTTTTGTCCAGTTCTGTAACACTGTCAGACTCTGAATAGGCTTAGTAAACATTCATATATTACATAAATTATCACTAGCACATAGCTTATCTAATGCATTAAAAATAAAGCTCATAGAGTGAATTCTGAAATTTCTTTGATTTTGATAACTGTATTAATGACCTTTCTGTTGCTGTGATTAAATACAGTGCCCAAGGTAACTTAGAGAAGAAAACGTGTATTTGAGATTACCATTATAAGACTCCGAAATTGAGGGGTGGGAGTGACTGTGGCAACAAGCAGGTGACATGGAGGTGAAGCGAAAGCTGAGGGCTCATATCTTGAACCATAAGGAAAAAGCAAATAGCTCACTGGGAATGATGAGTGGCTTTTACAATTTCAAAGCTGGTCCAGCAGTAACACACTTCCTCCAGCAATGCCTTACTTCCTAAACCAACCCAAACAACTGTCTTGGGACTAAGTATTCCAAAATCAGAGACAGCCCCTGCTCCTGCTGTTAAGAATCCAACATGAGGACCAAGCTGTACATCTGTTACAAATGTGTAGGGGGCCTATATTCATCCCATGGATACCCTCTCAGGTGGGTGGTTTTGTCTCTGTGAACCCTGATGGGCCCAGGTTAGTTGATTCTGTAGAGTTTTTGTGGTGTTCTTGACCTCTCTGGTGTTTTCAATCTTTCCCCTTCCTCTTCCATAAGCTCTGCTCTATGTTTGGCTGTGGGTCTCTCAATCTGTTTTCCTCAGCTGCTGGGTTAAGCCATTCAGATGAGAGTCATGGCAGCCTCTTGTCTGTAACTATAGCAGAATATTAGTAGTAGTGTCTCTCTCTCTCATGGCATAGGATTCAAGTTCGGCCAGTTATTGGTTGGCCATTCCCTACATTTCTGCTCCCTCTATCTGTTACCCTCTTATAGAAATGAAAACAATTGTGAGGTGAAGGTTTTGTGGCTGGGTTGGTATCCCAGTCCCTCTAATGGAAGTCTTGCCTGGTTACAGGAGATGGCTAGGAGTCTTAGCTATGGTCACCCTCATAGATTCCTGGGAGTTTCCATTGGACTAGATTTCTAGGTTGGCCTAGAGATATCCCCTCACTGATTCCAGTTCTCTTTCTCATCATCCTTCCCACACTTGATCCCTCCCATTACTCTTCCCACCCCCTCTCTCACCCAGTTCCCTCCCTCTATCCACCCTGGATGTCTATTTTATTTCCCCTTCTCAATGAGATTCAAGCATCCTCCCTTGGGCCCTCCTTGACTTCTTTGGATCTGTGGGTTGTAATAGGGTTATCCTGTATTTTATGGATAAAATCCACTTAAGAGTGAATACATACCATGTGTGTCTTTCTGGGTCTGGGTTACATTACTCATGATGATTTTTTTTCTAGTTATGTACATTTGTCTGCAAATTTCATGATGTCATTGTTTTTAATAGCTGAGTAATAATCCACTGTGTAAATGTACCATAATTTCTTTATCCATTCTTCAGTTGAGGGGCGTTTAGGTCGTTTCCAGATTCTTGCTATTACAAATAAAGCTGCTATGAACATAGTTGAGCAAGTACCCTTGTTGTATGCTAGAGCATCTTTTGGGTATATGCCCAGGAGTGGTATAGCTGGGTCTTGAAGTAGCACTATTCCCAGTTTTCTAAGAAAGCGGCAGATTGATTTCCAAAGTGGTTGTATAAGTTTGCACTCCCACCAGCAATGGAGGAGTGTTCCTCTTTCACCACAGCCTCACCAGCATGTGCTATCACTTGGGTTTTTGATGTTAAATCATTCTGATGGGTGTAAGATGGAATCTCAGAGTCTTTTTGATTTCCATTTCCCTGATGACTAAGAATGATGAATATTTCTGTAAGTGTTTCTCAGTTATTAAAGATTCCTCAGTTAAGAATTTTCTGTTTAGCTCTGTATCCTATTTCAAAGTTGGATTGTTTGGTTTGCTGGTGTCTAATTTATTGAGTTCTTTATATATTTTAAATATCAGCCCTCTGTCAGATGTGGGGTTGGCGAAGATATTTTCCTAGTCTGTAGGTTGCTGTTTTGTCCTATTGACAGTGTCCTTTGACTTACAGAAGATTTTAACTTTCATGAGGTCCCACTTACTTATTGTTGATCTTAGAGCCTGAGATATTGGTGTTCTGTTCAGAAGGTGTCTCTGGTGTCAGTACAGGCAAGGTTTTTCTACGTTTTTTTCTTCTATCATATCTAGTGTATCTGGTTTTATATTGAGGCATGTTTAAATTTTGTCATGAGTGATAGATACGGATCTATTTGCATTCTTCTACATGCAGCCATCTGGTTACACCAGCACCATGTGTTGAAGATGCTTTCTTTGTTTTGCTCCATTGTATAATTTTAGCTTCTTTGTCAAAAATCAAATGTCCATATGTGTGTGTGTGCTTCTTTCTGGGTCTTCAATTCAAATCAATTGATTAGCCTCTTTGTTTTTTTATGCCAATATCATGCAGTTTTTATTACTATTGCTCTGTAGTACAGCTTGAGATCAGAGATGGTGATACTTCTAGACGTTCTCTTATTATACAGGATTGTTTTTAGTGATCTTGGGTTTGTTTTGTTTTGTTGTTATTTTTTAACACATGAAGTTGAGTATTGTTCTCTGAAGAGTAGTATTGGGGTTTTGTTGGGACTTGCAGTGAATCTGTAGATTGCTTTTGGTAAGATGGGCCGTTTTTTGCTATATTCTCTTACCTGTGTTTGTCATCTCCAGGATTCCCTCAGTTTGTGTTTTCCTTACTGATTCTATTTTCATTTTCAGATCTTGAACAGTTTTCTTCATTTCCTTCACCCGTTTGATTGTATTTTCTGGTATGTTTTAAAAGTATTTATTCATTTCCTCTTTAAAGGCCTCTATCATCTTTATAACATAGGATTTAAAGTCAGTGTGTGTGTGTGTGTGTGTGTGTGTGTGTGTGTGTTTCAGCTGTGTTAAGCTATCCAAGGCCTATTATAGTAAGATAGTTGTGTTCTGGTGGTACCATATTGCCCTGACTCTTGTTGATTGTGTTCTTACCCTGACCTTTAGGCATCTGGTTGTCCCCGGTGTTGGCAGGCCTCCAGTAATGCAGGCGAAGTTGTGGGCTAGAAAATGGAGCAAAAGGGAACAGGTATGGTTTACTGTTGTTGGGAGTATTTTGGTGGGACTAGCAGGTGGAGGACTGGGGGTTCCCACAGTGGTCCCTGATGGCAGCAGGTCTCAGGTAATGGAGGCAGAGCTGTGTGTTGAGAAATATAACACACAAGGGACAGGGCAGAATTTAACAGCTGCTGGGTTTGTCAGTGGGGACGTGGCAGGCAAGGGATTGGGGGGTGGGGTCTCCCCTCGTAGCCCCTAATGGCATCAGGCCTCTGGGCATGCAGGCAGAGTTGTGGGCTGAAAAATAGAGTGTGCAAGGGACAGCTCATAACTGCTGGGCTTGCAAAGGAGGTGGGTACGGGTCTTACCTGGTAGTCCATGATGGCAGCAGGACTTTAGGAATACCCATACAAATTTTGATGGCCACGAGTAAAGCTTTTCTATATATTTGTGTCCGTTTTTTCCCTATAGAGACTGTTTCAAATCATCTGATTAACAGCTGGTAGGAACAATTTCTCAAAGTATATTTTTAGAAGGCATTTGAAAATTGTTGTTATATAAGTTGAGCCTTTTCCTAGGCAATTCTATTCAAACTTATTATAGGTGTTTTCTTGTCTTATCATAGAGTTTTCATCCATATCCAGTCACTGTGATAAGTAATGTTGAAATGAATGAGCATGATGAAATATTCAATCCCATGGAAAAGAGAACATATTAGCTAAAGTTTTCCAGGGAAGGGGAGTCTATGAGCTTCCTTTAGAACAGCATCTGGCATGTTGGAAAACTACTCCCTATAGGGAAAATGTTCCCTCCACAGCTTCCTTGGGAGTCATGTCTATTTCTATAGTGAGGGAAAGCTTGTCAATCCTAGGATGGAAAACAACATTTTCTTTTACCAAATTGTCTTTATTTTTGTTGCATATTTTTTGGTCTTTTCTTCACATTTCATTTCTCATCCCTTCATCGCCTCCTTTCTGCCTTTCTTTCTTCTGTCTTTCTTGTTATGTATAAAGTCTTACTGTGTTGCTCAGACTGGATTTGAACATAAGATACTTCAGTCTCAGCCTCCCAGGAATAGTATGTTGCTTTGAGGCAGGATAGAAAGTTAGGGAGAGTATAGGGGTATAAAAAGAAATGCATCCCTGCATCTGGAGTTTGGTTGAAACATTTTACCAGCTGAAAAGTAAGAATTCCAGCAGTGTTAACAGCATTTGCTATAAAGGTCATCAACATAGAGAAAACATTACTTTTATATATGGATGTTTAACTTAAAAATAGCAAGTTCCAATTTATTTGACCTTGAGTAAGAGCTAATTCCTTTTCATGTATTTTTCGGGGAAGGGGTGGGCAGCTGCCTCAAACAAGACTATTTGCAGTCAGATGTCCTATCTTCCTGCATCTGTGTGATTTCAATTAGTCTTCAGCAAACTTTTAACTCACTGAAGTGCCACATATGAGTACTCTAAAAATAGTAAAGTGTAGGAACCAGGCCCGACTAGGCTGCCTGCCTGTCTTGCTGTTTCATGTCCTGTTTCTAGCAGCTTCCATGTCTGTGTTTATCATGGTTAGCTAGTCATGTTTACTGCTCTGAGAACGCGTCCCTCCCTTCCTCGAGTCTTGTCCTCCTGTGTGCAATCACCTCTTGAGGGATTTCACCTGGGAGGAGGATTCCTGTTTTGCTGCCTATAAGAAGGCTCTTTGGAACTCTGGGAAGGAGAGAATAATAAACCGCTGCGGCTGCGGCTGCGGCTGCGGCTGCGGCTGCTCTCTTAGCACGAAGGACCCGCTGTGTTAGTGTGTGTGTGTATGTGTGTGTGCGTGTGTCTGCATGAGTTAAATCCACAGTCCCTTGCCCTCAACTCGGTACTGCGGTGGCGTGGGCGCCACAAGTGGAGGTCCCACCGAAATCAGAGAAAGAAGGGAGGAAGCTGACGGATCGCCCAGGAAAGCTGGCCAGCGCCTCAGAGAGGTAGGAAATGGGCGTATTGGAAATAGGTGCCACAGGTTCGTCCACAGTTTGGGTGGGCTAGTGATTAAGGCACCGGGATTAAGTATGAGAGTGTTAAAGATTTTATAAAAACAATAGAATTGAGTAGTCCTTGGTTTATGGTATCGGGAGAGCTAAATACACAAGATTGGGATCAGGTGAAGTCTGATCTCCAGAGGACTTTACGAAATGAAGGGTTCAACAGTGTTCCTATCACTACCTTTTCATTATGGCGTCTTGTTAGAGATGCACTTAGGAGCGAGGACGAGAAAAGAAGAGAGCAGCTAGGAAGTTTGGAACTTACCCTAAATGAAGTGCAGGAGGAGCAATCTGTAAAATCTTTGGACCCGTCTGAGATTGCCTCTGATATATCTTCTTCTAATTCTGAGGAGGAAGAGGCAACTTTAACCTCTGAGATACGGGCCCTAAAGAAGTTGTTGAGGGAGTGTAAGATTGAAGGAAAAGAATCTAAAGGAGAGCCGCCCTCAGCGTATAACCCAGATTATCAAAGTCAATTATCTTTGGCAAAGCCTTCTGCTCCCTCTCGGGGAATAGTCTTTCCAGTAGCCGAAGTGCCTCACCCAACTAACTCAGGGCAAACGCAGAGACAGCATGAAGCCCTCCAGTTTAAGGCCATGAAACAGCAAGACAGGCAGGCAGCCCAGTCGGGCCTGGCTTCTACAGTGAAGTATGATTTTTCTTTGAGAAAGTCACATCTTTGCTCTGGGTGTGCTTTTCTGAATCTCTCTCTTAGCTCCAAGCCTATAGTAAAATGTCTTTATGAGTCCTCAACTCTGCTTCATGGGAATTCTATTCTGCATGAAAGCCACAAATCCTGGCTTGGCCTGAGTCAAGGTACCTCAAGAATTAGGGAACTCCTCAGATCACTGGTGACCAGAGAGAAGAGCTGTGCCTTTTGCTGTGGCTCTACACACTGATGGCACTATAAGGCACTGTTTCTAGGAATCATTGATTTTTAATTCTGAAAATTTATGGCTCTATCAGTTACTACAGTCATTAGTCTTAGGCTGAGATTTGCAGTTGAGAAAGAACTGCTTTCTCAGAGAAAAAGTAGTTACAGAGCTAAAGAACCAAGGAAGAGGTAGAAACTGTCTTTTTCAGTTGGGACGTTTTGTACTTAGTCTATGTCTAGATGCCAGGGTCCTCAGAGAAAGAAAAGTCACAACATAACCTAACTCCAAGGAAGTTGGTAATTTCAAACTTTTCTGCTATAAACAACAACATGCAATTGTGAGAAGCCATGCTAAATTCTGCCATGTCAGAAATCCTGTGCTTAGGCTGCATGCTGTGACCTTGCAGCTGCTGAGCTCTGCCAGAGGAGGTCTTTGTGTTCCAGGCCATCCTTGGACTATTTACCTTTGAAAGAAGTAGGGAAATCCCTACTGAGAAACACTTGGAGGGTTAAGGAAATCCTTTTAGAGAGCTGTTCAGGCTATTGTGTTCTTCTTGCCTTGGGAGCTAGGGAGAGAGAGATCAGATTAGAGCCTATTGACCTTATCATATAAAGTCTTATTCGCCCACAGGAAAAAGAATCTTGATCAGAAATTTTCTGACTTGATCCGTTATTTCTCATGTCTCTGTATCCTACTTTCAATCCCCACTCCCTCTTTCAGGTGAACCCTGATTTAATTTTTTTTCCCCACGGGCCGGAACATGACATGCAATGAAGTCTAGATTTGAGGAGGGAATTCTAGATTACCTTTTAAGTTTGTCCATGAATTCTTAGTTTGAAGCCTTTCACCACCCCTAGTTACAGTTTTCTAGAGGGCAGAATACCGTAGTTGGATGGAGACTCACTCACACAACATGGATTGATTGTATTCTTGAACTGGATCTCTAGTTGGGTCATATGAGGAAAATTATTTAGTCCCTTTGTGTCTTAGTTTTCTTTCTTCTAAAGTGAGCATGCTGCTGTCTATCTCAGAGTTATTTGTGGGAATTAACACATGGACACACATGCACACACAATTTGTAGTGGAGTGGAACATAGAATGTTTCAGAGAAGAGACTATTCACTTGAAATTATTTTTTAATTCATTATTTTCTTGTGGATCATATTTCTTTGCTGTGTTAGTCACACTAACTCAAGCAGCAGTTCCTACCCTGGGCAGATACTCTCTCTATAAGCTTTGTATATATTGTAAACTTTAAAAAAATTTTTTTAAATTAATTTATTCTTGTTACATCTCAATGGTTATCCCATCCCTTGTATCCTCCCATTCTTCCCTCCCTCCCATTTTCCCCTTATTCCCCTCCCCTATGACTGTTCCTGAGGGGGATTTCCTCCCCCTGTATATGTTCATAGGGTATCAAGTCTCTTCTTGGTAACCTTTGTAAACCTTCAAGGCTCACAAGTGGCCTCAGGCCTGCCTGAGGAGCCCCAGCACAGGACCTGCTGCTAGACTTTCCTAATGGCCCAAATTCCCCCAACAGCCTTTTTCTAATGGCGGTATAAGCAGTTCCCAAGCTCCAGGCAGGAGAGTAGCCAGGTCCACCCTACAAGAAAAAAAATCCCACCAGTCCCTGAACTTGCTCCAAGATCAAGCCACATAGTCTCTCCAATCCCAGGCCAACCTGGAAACATTTGCTCACCCCCTCCAAGAAACCCTATATAAACTGAATGTTATGCCAAGCTCTCTGCTACTTCTTTGGCAGTTACTGTCCTGGGATTTTCCCTCCCAATAAACTCCTGTGTGAAGTTTGTTATGCAGTGTGACTTTGTTGTAGTCCTTGGCTTCCGACTTCCAGGGTACCTTTCCCATCCAAGCTGTAGTACTTACACTTACCATGTCTGCCTTGTTATATAAAAGAATTTCTCACTTATGATTGTAAGCTTTTTGAATGTAGGGACCATATGTTAGAAATTTTTGCTGTAATAGGAAATCACAGACAGGGGAAAGGGGCAGAGACAAACACTGAGGCAGGAGGGCGGTGGTCAGGAATGACTCTCTAGTGGAGGCGGCCCTTGAACTGTGCTTTGAAAGATGGGTAGGTGAGCCGGGCAGTGGTGGTGCACACTTTTAACCCCAGTACTTGGGAGGCAGAGGCAGGTGGATCTCTGTGAGTTCGAGGCCAGCCTGGTCTACAAAGTGAGTACAGGACAGCCAAGGCTACACAGAGAGACTCTGTCTTGAAAAACAAAACAAAACAAAAAAGGATAGAAAAGGATGGGAAGGTGCTTGGCTAAATGCCAAGAAGAGATATACAGAGTAGAGGCCATTTCATGCAATAGAAGTACCATGTGAAAATCCCAAACACTATGGGCAGTTTGAGAGATGCTCAGCAGCACAGGAATTTCGATGGCAGAGCCTATAATAGACCTTAAGTGTAATACCAAGGTGGACATAGTGCTGGAAGCAACAAGAAGCAAGTGAGCAGACTGAAGGGGCATCATGGCTTTATCAGATTTATGCCTTAGAAAAATCCCTGGCTTCAGCACAGAGAATAAATGGAATGATGTGGGATCGACTAGACAGGAACCACTACAGTGTTCAGAGCTTGAAGTCGGGCTAATGAAGGCAAGGAATCCACACTGTCTAAACAATGCCTGATTATGCCCCATGAGGAAGAGCAGACAAGTTGAAGACCTTAAATTTTTGCCTTAAGGTTCTTGGGGGGAATGGATTTGCTTTTACTGACACTGAGAATAAGCCATATGAATATCTGTGAAACACATGCTACATAGCACATCATTGGGTGTTTCCCCAGGACTTATTCTATTCCCGATAACGACGCACAAAATGATGATATTGTCATTCACATACTATTATGTGGAGAAATTAAAACACAAAAAGGTCGTGCTTACTACTGAGGTATCCATAGCTGGATGTAAATCTAGGTCTGTTTGGTTTAAAAAGACACTGATGCCTCTCAGGAGAACAGGTTTGGAGAGAGAGAACATGAGTTCATGTGGGCTGTAAGGAGCCTGAAGGATGTTCATGGGGAATCATCCAGCCGGTTGTTTGAAAGCAGGCCTATTGGAAGTGTGACTTATGTGGGAGACAGGGACTTGGGGATCACTGAGGCATGTGAGAGGCTTTGAGGAATAGAAGCAAGACCTAAGAAACTTGTGAAATTCATCTATGTATTTGTGTCTAATTTTAAGGGCATCTAGTTTCTGCTGTAGGGAGAAGACACAGGTTTCTTCAGACTCTTTAAAGGATCCTTACCTAGGAAAAGACTATGGACCACTAGTAGCGGGCGTAAACAGAAAGGGGCAAAAGTTAGGACTCCAGGCAATATTAACAGAATAAAGCAAAGTAATAACAGAGACAACCTTGAAGGAGACAGAAGCAGAGGGTGGGGCTGGGGGGTGGGGAGCAGGGGAGGTAATGATACCATATGTGGAACACAGAGGTCATATTGAGCAACAAGAGTCTTTCTCAGGGGCTGGAGAGATGCCTCAGAAGTTAAAGGAACCTACTTCTCTTGCTCTTCTTCCCAGCACCTTCCCAGCATCTTACAAGTGCCTGTAACTCCAGTTCTAGGAGGTGTGATGCCCCTTTATGCCATGCAGGGTACCAGGCATGCATAAGGACACTTAGACACATAATATAAAAGCAAACAAGTCTTTAAAATTTTCATTTTAACACTAGGACAGAGGGGTGATTTTGCTGAAGGATTTTTAGTGAGTAGTGGGCCATCAAATTTTGGTTACAACGTTAATCAAAGAAGTATTAAGCCGCCACCCCTCAACCTCAAGACAGAGATTTTTATGTTTCCTCACTGCTCCCTGACTGTCACCAGAGTCCTGCCACAGGTGATCAACAGACACGTGCTGATAATCAAATGGAGGAAGCCGCGGTGGCAGCTAATGACAACTGTGCTCTGATGTTCTGTGCCTGGGTTCCACAGTTACCTGGCACATATCTTCCCAAGAACTCTGATAAGTAGGTGGGAATTTCTACATTTCATGAAGAAACTAAATGAGACTGAGACACAGGGTGAGCCACCAGATGCCACAGGTCTATGTGCATCGGGGGATTTGGGATTCGAACTTGGAAGTGTGTGGTTTCAAAATTTCCGTTCTGTCTATGAGAACAAAACTGAGGAGAAAAGAGAGTGAGTGATGCCCGCGGCTGCCTCTCAAGTGTTACTCCAGCTTTCCCGTCTCCTCTCCCACCTTCTGTTGGTTCCTACTCCTCAGTGGTAAGGGAGAATTCATGGAGCGCTAAGGGTTGATCAAAGTACCAGATTATGAGGTTCTTCGGAAGCGAATATGCCATCCTCGAGGCTTTCTTCTTCATCTCCCCTCACAGCTGCTTGCATTAGAGGCTCCCAAGTGACATCAGGGGTCCTTCTCTTCTAGGGACTTCTAGTTCTCAATAATGAAGGGTGCACACTTAAGCAAATGAAGGAGTCCCCGAGCACTCAACTATTGCATTGCAAAGGCAGTCGTTCTAATAAAGCAGCACAGAGAAGGATATTTCTGCTCAGTTAAGCAGATCTAAAGCATATTAGAAACTTAGAGTAAGCATTCTGTGTTATTTTAATGAAAGATTTTATTGAACTTTTGCTTGATTCCAATAAAGGAAGGATGATAATAATAAGACACTTAAAAGAAAAGTCTACCACCATTTTGTTACTTGTCCTGATCACAGAGCTCAGCTATGGGAAACACATCTTTTCTATCACCTGCGTGGAAGCTTCAGTAGCTCTTTAGTATTTTAACACATTAAGACAGCATGCCCTTTAGCTACTTTCAGAAAAAAAAGTCAGTTAGCTTGGAAGCATCTTGTAGTTTCTAGTCAATAAATGGTATGAATGTCCTTAAAGAAATCACAGTGATGTTATACTGTTGGTACACACGGAAGAGAAGCCCTTGATTTAATGTTTGCTTGTTTGCTTTTAGTTTGTGACTTACAAATCTAAATGTGACTTTAACTGTCACAGTCGATATTAACTGTTACATACCTGTGTGTGACGGTTACTATTATCAACCTGACAGGACCTAGCATCCGCTAGGAGAAGGAGATGGCCTCTGCATGTAGCTAGAGGCAAGGTACATTCTGCTAGCTATTTTGCTCACTGCTGTGATGAAACACCTCACAAATGCAACTTAAAGAGGGTTCTTTTGGCTTTTTTCAGTTTGAAGATAGACTCCATCCAGCCAGCATGGACTTCGTGTACAGAACAGGACTCCACAAGCAATGTGGAGGCTTCGCAGGATCAGGCTCTTCCATGCATTTTCATTGACACTGGGAGTGTAGGCCAAAGGTGCAATGCATACTATGAACAGTAGCTGTCACCGCTCGACAATTTAAAAACCACCCTGAGTGGTTACATAGGGAGGACAACTGTTTTTAGGAGCACTTCCTGAATGTGAGGTGTAGAGGGCTAGGAAAGGATGAATTCCATTTCAAACAAATTTGGATTATCCTGAGCCTTTGTTAAAGATCTTTCTAAGATATAAATGGGCTGAAAAGATTAGCTAGGGATGTGTTCATTAAACTGCAGTCTGAAAGCATGCAGTGGGTATCAGAGGGCATCATTTCATCTCCTGGCCTTAGACCACAATCCTCATCAATAGCGATGGGCTCCATGTCTTTCGTAGTGTCCACAAGAACTCTGTCTTCCTGTGTAGATTCTGAGATACCATAGGTACTGGAGATATTAGAACAACACGATTTAGTTCTGACTTTTCTATTTGGCTTCCTATGGCACATAGGGACAATTCCATAAGATCCCTGAGCCTTGAAATTCTGAAGCCAAAATGAGTATAACAAATACTTTCTCAATGGCAGAGCATCAAATATATGCCAAGTATTTGGCTATTCAGGTCATTGTAACTTTGCTTTTCTAGTTAATTTTGCTACCCCACAAACATATCACTTTGACCCATAAAAGTGATTGATTCTGCTAAGAGCCTACTTATATTTTACAGTCAGGTCTTTTGCTCAGTTCCAGATGAGATTGACCAGTGAAGCATTCGACATCCATTGAAATTTGATAAGTAAAGGAAATTTGTGAAGTGTAAGCTTCTCAATATATTATAGGACAATCTGGTAAATCTCACCCCAGGACGAACTAAGAATGCCTAGTTTCCGTTTCTATGCCAGCCTCAACTGACTGCCTGGGAGTTGGGCAAGTCTAACCTAAAAATGAGAAGAGATGTCTCAAACCGCGTTCAGAGAAGTATTGCTATCTGAAAGCGTACATCTTCAAATATCCTTACAGTTCCTGATGAGAAATGCCTCAGACATATCCTGTACCGTGTTGCTGTTTGTTTATTCATCAACCTGTCTTTGTCTTTCTCTGCCTCACTGTGTGGTTGTGGTGGGAATAGAAAAAAGGTGAGTCTTCAAAATAAAAATGTAAAAAGCTGTTTAAATTTCTCTCTCTATATATGTATGTATATATAACAACAAATATATATTACAACAAATAAGAATGCTTTCAAAATATATTTCCTACATTAAATAATGCTATTAATGTAAATTGTTTTTAGAGAGCCTAGAAGGTGACACGGTGAGTCAAATACTTGTTATGTACGTATCTGACCCCAGTTCAGTTGCCCAACGCCCCCACAAAAACCTTGTCTTGTTGCTGTATGCCTGTATTTCCAGTTCTACCAGGAACCCCATGCAAACAATTAAGAAAAATGTCTTCCTCAGACTTACTTGATGCTGGCCGCTAGGTGTCGACAAACGCTTTTAGAATGTGGGGTGACCGTGCTGAGCTGGTGGCTGCAGACTGCTTCCTGTTGTTAACACAGTCCTTCAATTTAGGGCAGAAATGGCCTTGCAGATGAGATCTTAAGGATGCTCAGTAAAGACAGGAGCCATTTCAGACTCACTCCTGAGGACTTTATTCCCTTCTTGTTCTTCCGCTTTTAGGACTGATAACTTCGTGTCTGTGCAAAAGAGTTAATTGGTCTCATCAGGCATAAACTTGATACCTATGTCCAAATTTAGCTCCAGAGAGAGTGAAGCTGTCTAATTGGCAGTCAGGGTTATTAGAAGGATCCAGGAGAGTGGAGGGACAATGCACTTGAGGTGACTTGAGCCAAGCATAAGGGGAAGGCTGTACTCCTGGGCTGTGTACTCCTGTTACGGAGAACATTTGCTAATTTGCTGATAATTCGCAATGGGAATATCCCATGGACACGCTGAAGACCTGTTGACTTGTCATTTGAACATAGCAGTCACTTTACTGGCCCACAAGAGTATCAACGATTCTGCTATGCCTTGCAAAAAACCCCTGTTTCGAGTGCAGTTTGCTGTTCTTTGGTGGAAGCGGCAATACACATTTATTAATCACTGAAGTAAGCCTTTGGCTTTAAATAATGAGAAAGGATGAATCAGGTAAAGTCTTATTCTTTTTTTCTGACATTTTGTGTTCTAAGGAGATTACGTGCATAACAGATGATCTTTGAACCCCTTTCCCCGTTGTTTTGGGCATCCTGTGTAGTCTCTCTGACATTTCGGCCCTCACTTTATCAACATAGGCAAAATGTCATGAGTTAGATAATTTTTGCTGCAAGTTTGCCTACTTATTACCTACTTTTGGCTTTATCTCAGCTATCTTCATGTTTCCTGACCACATCCAACTTTAGTGCGTTTATTCATACTTGAGTGTTTCTCTTGCTGTCGCCAGCCTGTGTGTCCTCTCTTCCTCCTTCACTTATGGAAACATGGCTCTTGAAAAATTAAACTCCGGGTCATTTCTTCCATGAAGCTATGTCACAACTTTGCTATCTGGGACTTTATACAATTACACCTTGACTTCATTAGGTTGGCTCCAGAAAATGTGGATGCTACAGTTCATGTATCAGTTCTTTATATAAAGTGGTGAACTGTAATATAATCTACATACATAACCCCAGATACCCTAAGTCATTTCTAAATGGTTATGGTACTTGATACAATGCAAATATTATGTAAATAGTGGCCATACTGCATTGTTTAGAGAGAAAAATGAGAAAAAGTCCACAAAGAAGAATGTTTAAAAATGTTTTCCATCTGTCATTTGATCCATAGATGTGTAATTTGTAACAAGAAGAGCCAAATGCATTATTGCTCATGATTTTAACCCATTATTTGCTGCTTTTGATTGATTTATATATGTGTATGTCCAGACCTAATGAACTAGATTATAAAGTTCTATGGGCAAGGAGTATAACTCTAGTGACATCAATGAAAATTGTATATGCATTTTTAGGACAAATTTGCTCATCTCTGTGATCCCAGGACCTAGAATAGAGTGGATGCTCAGTAAGTATTTGCTGGGATAGTTGAGGAATTGGTTTAAACTGGTTGAATCCTGAAGCATTAATAATATTGTTCAGTGACACCTGATTGAATAACTTCACCACTAGGGACCTTTCAACTTCTAGCTCAAGCTTACCTCAGCCATGGCAATTTCTTCAAGTCAATTCAATTCTCATGTCTTCTTCTACATAATTAGGATTATGATAATTAAATGAATATACATATATAAATGGTACTGAAGACTTCTGAGCATATAATAAGCAATCGATAGCTTCTTTAAAGGTTTTTAAATTACATTTTAATTTACTTTGAGATTGGGATGGAGGTAGTGACATGCATGCCAGGGTACGCACATGCAAATGCTTGCGGGAGGGGTTTTCTATGTGGGTCTGGCAGATTGAACTCAGGCGGTCAGGATCTGGCTTAGTGGCCAGCATCTTTACCTGCAGGCCACATACCTATTGTTATAAGTATCGGTATGATTACAATATTGTCAACTACACATTGCCACATATAGTGCCGCACACTTTTAATGCCAGTGCTCAGGAGGCAGAAGCAGGCAAACCTCTGTGACTTCAATGCCAACATGATCTACAGGGCAAGTTCCAGGACAACCAGGCATATATTCTGCCTGCTTTTTATTTCCTTTAAAATTTCTTAAGGAAAATCTTAAGATCTTCTAAAAATGATATCATGAAGTTTTCAGGCTAACAGAAGGAACTAGAAAAAAAAATCATCCTGTGGTAACCCAGACTTGTAAAGATGAATATGGCATGTATTCACTTATATGTGGGTATTAGCCATTAAATAAATGATAACCAAGCTACAATTCATAGACTCAGAGAGGTTAGGTGTTGAGGCAGGGACTCGGGGGAACCTACAGGGATCCCCTTGGTAGGGGGAAACAGAATGGATTTTGTGGGTGGACTGGGCCCAACCAGGATGAAAATTAGAAGATCAGATAGGGAGAGAGGGAGGAGGGGATATAGAGTCAAAGGATGGACAGACAGCTAGAAGTGAGAGGTATGTGAGAGATGGTATAGAAACTTAGTGCAGTAGAAACTTCCCCTAAATATATGAAGGTGATCCTAGTGAGGTCTTCTAGTGATGGAGGTGATGGAGCCCCAAATGACCATGCCTTATCACCAAATAAGTCTTGCAGACCTGGGACCGGATTGCATTCAATTAAGTTGGTGGCCAAGGGAAGGTCCCATAGCAATCCCCAAACAATCCTCACTGTTGCCAAGACAATGGGTTCCTCTCTACAAACTGGCTGCAGGGCCCTATTGCTGAGTGCAACACATGCACACAACACATAGAACACAGAGAAGCTGAGCTGGGGCCTATATGAAACCTTCACCCATATGCTCCAGCGTCCTTGGCTTGGTAAGGAACAACAACAGTAACAACAGCAACAACAGCAACAACAACAACAAAAAACCATATACACCAACCCAGCCTCAAAACCTTTGGTCTGCGACATGTCCTACCTATGATATGCTAGGGCAATGGTAGCATAGAACTTGTGGGAGGAGCCAACGAATGTCTGATTTGACAGCATAGAACTTGTGGGAGGAGCCAATGAATGTCTGATTTGACTTCAGCCTCACTCTATGAGCCGGAACCAATCCTGGACACTGTTTGGGTGACCAGGAACCAGAGACTTGATAGGCCAGAGACTCGGAGTAAAACCAAATACTATTGGTCTAAAACGTCTGATGATATTCTGCTATACCCATAGATCAGCACTTTATTCAGTCATCATCACATGCTTCCTCCTGCAGCAGATGGAGGAGACAGAGACCCACAAGCAGACATGAGAGAGAGAGATAGAGAGAGATAGATAGAGAGAAGTGGGGGTGGGGGCAGATCTTAGAATAGAAAGCTTTAAAGAGGACATCTCCATGAAATCCCTTTCCTCAGAGCTCAGAAACCCCATGGAGCGAGTGTTTGAGCCAGAAAGTATGGACACCAGGAGAAGAAGGCCCTCTGAATCAACTGAACAAGGCTTCTTTAAACTGACAGAGGCAGAAGCAGCAAGAACGGAGCCTACAGAGGTCTACACCAGGTCCTTTGCACACACGTCATGGCTTTTGGCTTAGTATTTTTCTGGAACTTCTGAGCATAAGAACAAGGGGGTCTCTGATTCTTGTGCCTACTCAGGCTGTTTTCCTTCTGTTGGGTTTCCTTGTCCAGCTTTGATGTGGTAGGTTTGGCTTTATCTGGTTATACTTTATTTTGTTGCGTTTGGCCTAGAAGCCTGTACTTTTCTAATTAGAGACAGAACTGGAGTGAATCTGGAGGGAACAGGAGGTGAGGAAGAACTGGAAAGGATAGAGAGAAAGGGAAATGTAGTCAAGATTTAATTTGGGAAAGGAACACATTTCCAATAAGCGAAGACAATTAAAGAAAAAGAAACTTGGATTTTTCTTTTCTTTTCTTTTCTTTTTTTTTTTTTTTGGTGTTTTCAAGACAGGGTTTTCTCCATGTTACTTGGCTGTCTTGGACTCACTTTGTAGACCAGCCTGGCCTTGAACTCAGAGATCTGCCTGCCTCTGCCACCCCAAGTACTGGAATTACAGGCATTTTTAATTGAGACTTTCTTTTCTCAAATGTAAACGTTTATTATAATTTCTTCATTACATCTTCCTTTAGCTGTAATCCATACTGATCTCCCCATCTCCCCCTTTGGCAGAGAATCTCATTGTGTAGCACTGCAAGCCTGGATCTGGCCTTGAATTCACTGCTGGCCTCTGCCTCCAGAGTGCTGGGATTAAAGGTATGCGCCACCACGCCTGACGATACATTTTGCATTTTTTTCAGCTTCATTCAGTTCAGATATTTTCTATTTTCTTTCATTATTTCTCATTTCCCCGTGAGTTATTCTAGTTGGAAGTATAATTCATTTTCAAATATTTTGGGAATCTCCCAGTTACCTCTCTGTTGACTTTTAGTTTAAGTGTTCTGTAGAAAGAAAACTTACTTTGTATATTAGACTTTCTAAATTTATTAAGGCTTAGCTTATATATAGTGAGTTCATGAATCTTTGATGTGTTCATTGGAAGGTTTGTGTGTTCTGTTGCTGGGGCCAGTGTCCTATGTCATTTGGTCAAGTTAGTTGATGCTGCTGGTCAAGTTTTCTCTGCCTTGCTGAACATCTGACTCATTTGTCTCTTAACTACTGAGAAGTGTCAGTTTTTACCACAGTTTAAGTGGCCACCCCTCAAAGTGTCCCCAAGTTCTACTAAGTGACTAAAGCTGCAGACAAAAACAAAACTTATGCATAACTCTGCTTTGTCCCCACCATGCATGCTTTTTAAAAAAATAATTTTTAAAGATTTATTTTACTTTTAGGTTTTGCGCACACATATATGCATATGTACCATATTTGGGCCTGGTGCCTTAGAGGTAAGAGGATGTAGGAAGGTCTCCTGGGACTGGAGATACTGGAGCTACAGGAGGTTGGTAACTATCTCCTGGGTGCTGGGAACTAAGAACAAGTCTGCTGCAAGAGCAGAAGTGCTTTTATCTTCTCAGCTTTCTCTTCACATTCTCGTACATGTATTTTAAGAATATTTATTTATTCAAACTGTGGTTCTCAACCTTCCTATTTCTGAGACCCTTTAATACAGTTCCTCATGTTGTGTTGACCCCCTTGACCATAAAATTATGTTGTTGCTACTTCATGCATGTAATTTTGCTACTGTTATGGATTGTAATGTCAATATCTGATATGAAGATATATGACATGGCTGAGAACAACTGATTTGGGGTGTTTGCCTGCTTGGGCGATATGTCAGTGCATGGCACAGGACTTTTATCCTTTCTCTTAAAATCGTGGCTCTAAACCTTCCTAATGCTGCAAACCTTTAATACACCTCATGCTCTGGTGATTCCCCCAACCATAAAATTATTTTTGTTGCTACTTTATAACTGTAACTTGGCTATTGCTATTAATCATATTGTAAGTATCTGATAGGTAGGGTATTTGATATGTGACCCCCGTGAAAGGATTGTTTGACCCCATAAAGGGGGTGTGACCCACAGGTTAAGAACTGATGCTTGTAGAAGAAAGCATTTTATGAGCATCTTTAAATTGCTACTACCCTATGTTTTTTAGCCATTGTCAAGAAAATAAGTCTAACTTGTTGAAAGCAATGCAGTACCCGGCAGTTAATGTGATAACCAAGACACGCAACATGGCTACTGGGTGGGTAGCCATGTACTTGGTGGGTACATATACAGTATGGGCGTGTTGGGCAAAGAGACCCCTATCTGGGGTAAGACAGAGTAGGACAGTATGAGATTTCATGATAGTACTCAAATGACAGATAGTTTACTTCTGGAAATTTCCATTTAATATTTTCAGTTTATAACTGTGGTTAACTGAAACTGAAGAGAGCAGAACTAATAGCTATTCTATAAAGGAAGAATTATCCAAGTCTCTTAATTGGCCACTTTTAGATATTGTAACCTTGTAGTTCTTTTAGTAGGTATTCTGCTCAGGCTTCTGTGCCAAGTAACACAGACTACTAGGCAACAATTAAGTGCTCAATCTCTATGATTTTATTTAATCCTAATCACCATCTTAATAGTTTGTTTGGTCACTGTAATCACACAAATGCCGTACATGATTTCACCATATGAATTTGGGGCCACAAGTCAGTTCCTTGCAGGTAAATAGACACCTAGAATTAGTATGTCTTCTTGTAGAATTAATCTCTTTATCACAATGGAAAGTCCCATTTCACAATAATATTCCTCGTTCTCGTGTACTTTGTTTGATACTAATAACGTCACTCAAATTTTCTTGTGATAAATGCATGGTGATAAATATATTTCTAACTTTTTATGTAGTTAAAATTTTATTATTTTTAACTATGTGTCTGTTTTTGTGTGTGGGTATGTGCACAGTAATGTAGGTGCCCACAGAGACCATAAGAGGGCATTGGATGGTAACTGAATTTGGCTTCTATTATTGTGTGTGCGCATGTGTTTGTATATGTACATATGTGTAAGTGTGGAGGCCAGAGGACAGCTAGTGAGAGTGTTTTCTCCCTCTACCATGTGTGTGTCCCAGAGAACCAACCCAAGTCATCAGACATGGTGACAGACTTCTTTAGTCTCTGATCCATCTTGCTGATCCATATATATGGATCTTTTTTTAAAGAGTCTCAGGTATTTGTCTGTTATATCGAATCTTTAGAATCTTTAGATATGTGTATTAGTGCCGCTGTGCATATGGCTGGGTTTAAATCCACCAATTTGCTGTCCTTAAAAAAAAAATCCTCACAGTTCTTTACTACTTTTTCCTGGCTCTCTTCATTTCTTGCTGTAATGGGGGAAACTCATGAACTATTTTTAATCCCATTTTATTTATTTTGATAGTTTATACCTCCTTATTTTCTTAACTGATTTTTCTGGGTTGGGAATACACACATTTGACTTAGCACAGTCAACTTTCAATACTATGATTGTTTCTATGCAGTATATGAACTTTATAGCATCCTACATCTATCTCTTAGCGCTTTTGCTATGGATTTTATTTGTACATATACCATAAATATTGCACTACTATATTGTATTTATTTTTATTTTAAATGCCCATTTGTATTCTGAGAGTAGTTTTAAAAGTGAGATAAAAAAAAAAAACCTCCCTCCTATATATTTACTGTTTCTTCTGGTTCTCAGTTTTTTCTGAGGCTTAACTGTCCACTTATTACTGTCTTGCCTCTGTCCAAGGAACATCCTTTAACCTTATTGAGGGCAGTTCTATTGGCAATGCTTTTTCTTGTTGTTGTTGTTGTTGTTGTTTTTCTTCTTCTTCTTCTTCTTCTTCTTCTTCTTCTTCTTCTTCTTCTTCTTTCTTCTTCTTCTTCTTCTTCTTCTTCTTCTTCTTCTTTCTGGTATTCTGTTTGAAAGATCTTTTTGGTTAAGGATTATTAGGTAAACACTTGTTTTTCCTTGAATTTTCTTCTTCTTCTTCTTCTTCTTCTTCTTCTTCTTCTTCTTCTTTCTTTCTCTTTTCTTCTTCTTTTTCTTCTTCTTCTTTTCTTCTTCTTCTTCTTTCTTCTTTCTCTTCTTTCTTCTTTTCTTCTTCTTCTTCGTCTTCTTCTTCTTCTTTTCTTCTTCTTCTTCTTCTTCTTCTTCTTCTTCTTCTTCTTCTTCTTCTTCTTCTTCTTTTTGGTATTCTGTTTGAAAGATCTTTTTGGTTAAGAATTATTAGGTAAACACTTGTTTTTCCTTTAAATACCTTCAGCTTTCATAGTTTTGGCAAAGAGTCGTTCTCTTTCCCGTATTAGTTAGCGTATCACGCTGTCTCCTTCTCTCACGTGAGTGTAAGAGTCTCATTTTGTCACGCGTTTTTAGCGTGTTGAATATGTGGTGCTTTGGAATACCAGATCCTTTTGAGCATTTTAGCTTAATGCCTGCCACAGTTTTGTTGTTCACTAGTTGCTGGTGAGAACCAGAACTATTTCTGGCCCTGTATGCCTGCCAGAGATTTCCCCCTGCCCCCGACTTCTTTCTTGTGGTTACCTGTCTAGTTTGGGTCATTTCCTGTCATGTATACCTAGCTCAGGACTCAGCCAGTAATGTCATGTGGATTTCATGGCAAAGCTCTAGGGCTTTCCCTTTGTGCATTTCCCTCCTGTGTGATACTATATTTTGCACCTTTTCTTTCTTACTCTCCCTATCTTCTGTTTCCTGCTTTCCTGACTTAGAAGATGCCTGACTCTGTCTTGTTGCCTGGAAACTGCCTATGGGAGGTGAGCTGGTGCATGTCGAGCTTTCATCCTTTCAGCCTTGTGGTCTTTCAAGGCTTCTACTCCAATGTCTGCAAACCATGGTTTCCTATAGAGTGTGGTGTGAGTGTGCGAAATCCATCCTTTTAAACTCCATTTTGGTAGAAGACACTGATTCTTGCTATTTTGCTTATGAAGACTAAGAAAACACCTCAAAATATATGATAAAAACCATGCGTAGTAAGTTTAGCCTAATGCATGTATAAGCACATCAGTAATTTCTAGGTAATGACAAAAAGAAGTGCCACAGAGGCCTGCAGAATGAGAAAGAGTGGGCAATATCATAAAATGGAGTCTCTGTCTTCTTGAGTCTCTAGAACATTTTAGAATTTTATAAAACATCATTTCAGATGCAATGGTGGCTGCTCAGACAGGTCATCATCTTTCTCTCTGAGTCAGTTAGCAGGAAGGGCCAAAGAGGAGCTCTGCCAATTGCCTTAATGGTGGGTGTAAATGAAAGACAAACTTGAGTCTTCTCACTTCATGTTAGGAGGTCAAATGTTTAAATTCCTAATAACACATTATTTCCTTTCAACTCATTTTTGTGTAAAACCAGCTTTTGCTATAAAACTTCCCTGACACATTCCTTTAGCTTTGACGCAAATCTCAAGATATTCACCACAGAATTGAGTAACTAAATCTTTCTTTAAAAAAAAAAAAAAAAACATGCTGCATTTTTATGAGCACAGCAATGCTATTAAGGTATAATATAAACATATACACATGAATATATTCATACAGCTCTATAAAGGATAATAACTTTAACATTCTTTTTTCATTAGTCTTTTACAGTATCTTGAACTTTCAAATAAGATTACTCCCAATTTTGTGCACTTAGAAGTATTTTCTGGGTTATGAAATGCAGATTCCCCTCTGTTTCTGTTGGTTTCTGCAGGTTTCTAATAGGCTGGATATATGGGAATAATGGGGATATTTTTTTCTTTTTGTGACAGTTTAAAGTATCTTTAAAAATGTTCTAAACCTCCTAGTTACTATATCTTAAATAATGAAGTTTTTTAGAAGAATAGTAGAGATTAGTAGAACATATTTCTTGTATTAGCAATCACAAATATTAGCCATGATTCTTAATAAAATTCCCCTTGACATAAATTTTTAAATGCCAATTATAACAAATCTGCATCTCTGAATCAAAGAAGCAGTTAAAGCCAAATGGCCCAATTACAGGCTTATTATAAAAAATGAATGAGCAAGGAGAGACTTTTCGCTTCTCCAGATGCCACTGCTCTCCAAACAGGATGTCAGGAGGACACTCGCTCTTACTTTGATGAGATTTCTACTTCTTCTTCTCCTTTTCTCAAATTTCTGGAGACTCTTCATTTGCTAAGGGACAACTTCAGAAGCTCTAGGGCATGGAGAGAACACGGGGAAGGGCTTACAGAAGGAGAAACAGAAATGACTGAGCTGGCGTCCGCACTCGGTATCCCACTGTGTAGGCTGTGCCTCTCCATCCTCACCAGAAGCTCTTCCTGATGATTGATGATGCGCTGTAGGCTAGCACACAGGGAAAGGCGAAGATGTTCTGGCATGATTAAGAAAAAGAAACAATTCTAAGGAGAGAGAGCACTGTCATTGTCCTTGGTTGTTGTACTGATTTCACTCTTCTTCTTTTTTTTTTTTAACACATTTTTATTGAAAGATAAAATAATTCATATTACATCTCATTTTCTATCCCATCCCATACATCCTCCCATTCCTCCCTCCCTCCCACTTTCACCCCAATCCCCCTTCCCTATGACTGTGACCGAGGGGGACCTCCTCCCCTGAATATGGTGCTAGGGTATCAAGTCTCTTCTTGGTAGTCTGCTATCCTTCCTCCGAGTGCCATTGGGCCTCCCCAACAAAGGGACATGGCCAAATATGGGGCACCAGAGATCCTGTGAAAGTCAGTCCCCAGTCTCCACTTAACTGTGGAGAATGTTCTGTCCCTTGGTTAGATCTGGGTAGGGGTTTGATGATGGTTGCATGTTTTGTCCTTGGTTGGTGCCTTTGATCAAGCAGAACCCCTGGGCTCAGATCCACCCATCATAATGTTCCTCTTGTAGGTTTCTAGGACCCTCTGGATCCACCTACTTCCCTATCCCCTATATTTTTCTCACCTAGAGTCTCAATAGGATGTTCTCACCTCTATCCCACTTTCCTGGTAGGTGCAGATTTTGATGGGACCTGCCCCTTGGGCTAGTTATGTCCAGTTATGAGTATATACCATTTGAGTCTTTCTGCTTCTGGGTTAGCTCACTCATTATGATCATTTCTAGTTCAATCCATTTGTCCACAAATTTCGGGAATTCCTTGTTTTTAATAGCTGAATAGTATTCCATAGTGTATATGTACCACAGTTTCTTTATCCATTCTTCTACTGATGGACACTTAGGCTGTTTCCATGTTCTGGCTATTATGAATAAGGCTGCTATGAACATGGTTGAACAAATTTTCTTGTTGTGTGCTGGAGCATCTTCTGGGTATATTCCAAGGAGAGCAATAGCTGGGTCTTGAGGAAGCCCTATTCCCAGTTTTCTAAGGTAGCACCAGATAGATTTCCAAAGTGGCTGTACTAGTTTGCATTCCCACCAGCAATGAAGGAGTGTTCCTCTCTCTCCACATCCTCGCCAGCATGTGTTATCACGTGAATGTTTGATTTTAGCCACTCTGATGGGTGTAAGATGGAATCTCAGAGTTGTTTTGATTTGCATTTCTCTGATGACTAGAGATGTTGAGCATTTCTTTAAGTGTTTCTCAGCCATTTGATATTCCTCTATTTAGAATTCTCTGTTTAATTCTGAGCCCCATTTCTCAATTGGGTTATTTGGTTTGGTGGTGTTTAATTTCTTGAGTTCTTTATATAATTTGGATATTAGACCTTTGTCAGATGAAGGGTTGGTGAAGATTATTTCCCAGTCTGTAGGCGGTCGCTTTGTTCTTTTGACAGTGTCTCCTGCCTTACAGAAGCTTCTCAGCCTCATGAGGTCCCACTTATTAATTGTTGACATTAAGGCCTGGGCTGTTGGTGTTCTGTTCAGGAAGTTGTCTCCGGTGCCATTGTGTTCCAGGCTCTTCCCCACTTTTTCTTCTAACTGATTTAGTGTCTCTGGTTTTATATTGAGGTCTTTAATCCATTTGGACTTGAGCTTTGTGCATGGTGACAAGTATGGGTCCAATTGCATTTTTCTACATGTGGAAATCCAGTTAGACCAGCACCATTTGTTGAAGATGCTATCCTTTTTCCATTGAATAGATTTGGCTTCTTTGTCAAAAATCAGGTGACTATATGTGTGTGGATTCATATCTGGGTCTTCGATTCGATTCCACTGATCAACCAGCCTGTTGCTGTGCCAGTACCATGCTGTTTTAATTACTATTGCTCTATAGTACAGCTTGAGATCAGGTATGGAGATTCCTCCTGAGGATCTTTTATTGTATAATATTGTTTTAGCTATCCTGGGTTTTTTGTTTTTCCATATAAAGTTGAGAATTGACCTTTCAATGTCTTTAAAAAATTGTGTAGGTATTTTGATAGGGATTGCATTGAATCTGTAAATTGCTTTTGGTAAAATGGCCATTTTTACTATGTTGATTCTCCCAATCCACGAACAAGGGAGATCCCTCCATTTTCTCAAGTCACCTTCAATCTCTTTCTTTAGGGACTTAAAGTTTTTTTCAAACAAGTCTTTCACTTGCTTGGTTAGCGTCACTCCTAGGTATTTTAAATTGCTTGTGGCTAACGGATTTCACTCTTTAATTGACCATCCATGAGAAAATGCCATCAGCTATGACAGCAAACCACATAAGCATTTCCTGTGAATTTAGGGGATAACTACATAACTATAATTATAACTATAACTATATATATATTATAAAAATGATTTGCTATCTTAATTATATTTATAGCTTGCATTTTTATATACTACATTATATTCTTTCTGCTGCAAACCGAATTGTAAATTTTAATTAAACATTTTTTGAGACAGTGTTTCCCTCTGTAGCCATGTCTGTCCTGAAACTTGCTCTGTAGACAATGCCGGTGCTTTGGTTATGCCTCCCTCTGCCTCCCTAGTGCTGGGATTAAAAGCACGCATCACCTCTGCATGACTTAATTCAAAAATCTTATGTATAGTTTCAAAAATACTTTTTACTCTAAAACTACTTCTAAGTATCCTTTCACATGAAACCAGGGGGCAAATATTGTCATATTTCCTAAGTAATATATATATATATATATATCTCATCTTCAGTTAAGTAGTTAATCAACTGGTTTAGCAGTCAAATACTTTATTTGGCACACATTCTCAATATTCTCTGTTGTCTGCAAAAATATAGAAGGAGTGTGGACATTTACAACGTCATTGAGGAGAGACCTGGAGATGGAGAATGATGTTTTGACTTAACACAATGGAGGAAGACACTTTAATTAGCCCTTTTCGATTCTTTTCTCAATCATACTCAGTCTATTTCTAGTCTCACCCACCTCTCAGAATGGCTATATGGCAGCTAAAATTAATCCAGTAGAGAGTTAATACTTTTAGGGCTATTTAATCACTCATAGGTTAGTTTGCTTCTGTATTATAATCATTCTAAAGTCGTATTTCATCCTTGAATTTTTGTTTAATTACCACTTTGCTCTTGATTTTCTATGTTTTCATCATACTTCAGACCAAACGCTCCCTCAGTTGTAGAAATAATCTTTAAATGTTTGTGGAGGCTGGAGAGATGGCTCTGTGGTTGAGAGCATTTGCTACTCTTGCAGAGAACTTGAATCCAGTTCCTGTAATCCACATGACAGCTTACCATCTGTATGTACCCTTAGTTTCAGGGGCTCTAACACCCTCTTTCAACTTCCATTGGCAACAGGCATGCACATAGTGCATATACGTACATGGAGGCAAACACTCATGAATTAAAACTATAACAAAACGTTAAAATGCTTTTTGGGTATATTGGGGCTCCTTTTTTCATGTCTTCTCGCTTCCGTCTTCCTGTTTGAGGCAAATACAATCATCATTGTCAGAATACCAGCAATCTAGGAATCTAGCAACCCAACAATCCGGCAACAGCAAAATCAGCAGTGGGAACTAGCAGTAGCAGGGACCAACAGCCCTCTTGGGGCTCTCAAATTTATATCCTTTAAAGAGACCACAGAATTCCAAATATCCGCAGCTGGCAAAAAATCACGCCCCTCCTAGAACACAAGGCAAGACAGTTAGCATCTGTGGACAATCTGAAACAACCCCATATCCTACACTGGTATTAAAACATGTTCACACAACATAATTGTTTTTGGCTTTGTTGTTGTTGTTTCAAGACAGGGTTTCTCTGTGTAGCCTTGGCTGTCCTGGACTCGCTTTGTAGACCAGGCTGGCCTCAAACTTACAACAAACTGCCTACCTCTGCCTCACTGAGTGCTGGGATCACAAGTGCATGCCACCATGCTCAGCTCCCAATTGGGTTTCTGACGAAACCAAAAGTTTCACCACAGACCAGCTAAAAAGACACAGATAAAAAGTAAAATACAAAAAAGTAAGAAATGGCTTTTTAAAATGCTCCAATAAAGCAGTATGAGACAATAAAGAATCCATAAAACAAGACTGAGTTTGTTTTGTGTAGTCCATTTACTGCTTGACGTTGAGCCTACTCAATGGTTTATATACGCAGTGAAACCCAGTTGGGGAAAACTAATTTTTCTTTGCAAGAAGTTGTCAATTAAAGATAGCTTCTTGGTTAGGAGTGGGGTTTGTGCCCACTTTCCCATCTCAGTTCTGGGACCACATTTAGCCCTGTGCATGCTCCCATAGTCTCTGCACGTTCACATGTACATCAGTCCTGTTGTGTCTAGAAGGCCTTGTTTCCTTGGTGTCACTCCACCCCGTCTGGCTCTTACAATCTTTCTTCCTCCCCTTTTACATAGCTCCATATCCCCTGAGGTGTGTGTGTGTGTGTGTGTGTGTGTGTGTGTGTGTGTGTGTGTGTGTTGTAAGACTTAGTGTTCCAATGTCTTTTACTCTCTGCACATTGTCCAGTTGTGGGGCTCTGTTAGTTCCCATGTGCTGCAGGAGAAAGCTTCTCTGATAATGACTGAGCAAGACACTGATCTATGAATATAGTAGAATGTCAATAGGAGTCATTTTAATGCTATGCTTCTTTAGCAGGACGATAATGTTTGTTTTTTACCTAGGCCCATGACCTATCTAGTCTCGAATTCTCGGCCACTTGATCAATGTCAGGCATACTCTGTCTCATGGAATGAGCCTTAAATACAATTAGAAAGCGGTTGGTTATTTCCTAAACAGTTGTACCACTATTGCACCAGGGTATTATGCAAGCGGGTCACCATTGTAAATTTCAGGGTTTATAAACTTTTAAGGGCTATCCCTCAGTGATATACTTCCTCCAGCAAAACTCCACAACCTAGAAGCTCTATCTATAACTTCTTCACAACATTCCACCAAGTACTTAAATACACAAGCCAACTGGGGAGTTTTCTCATGAAAGACTGCATACTGTCATCCAAATATTGATGTGGCAGCGTTGAATCTATGGACTGCGTTGGACAGTGTTGCCATTTTTGTAATATAAATTCTTCTAACGCAGAAGCACGGGAAGTCTTTCCATCTTTTAGTGTCATGGTTGTTTGAATGAAAATGGGCCCATAGGTTCATATAATTTGAATGTGGTTCCAGTTGGTGGAAGTGCTTGGGAAGGACTAAAAGTATGATATTGTTGGAGTAGGTGAGGTCTTATTGGAAGAGTATGTCACTGGGGCTAGGAGTGGGGAGGGAAGCGGGGGGAAGGGCGAGGGGGGGAGGGGGGGGGGTGTGGGTGGGGGAGGTGGGGGTGGAGGTGGTGGGTGGGTCTTTGAGGTTTCAAAAACCAACACCAGGCCCCGTCTTGCTTTTTCTGCCTCCAGCTTACAGATCAGGATATAAGCTCCCACCCATTGCTCCATTCAGTGCATAGCTACTACCGTGCTCCCTGCCATGATGGTCATGGACTAACCCTCAGGAACTGTGAGCAAGTCCCCAATTAAATGCTTCCTTTTGTATGTTGCCTCGGTCATTGTGTCTCATCAGAGCAATAGGACAGTAACTAGGGCAAGTGTGTTCCTTGATTTCTTTTTTCAGTGCTGTAAAGTTTTCATCATCGAGGTCTTTTATTTCCTTGGCTAGTTTCATTGTGTGTTTTCTGCATGTTGAAGGGGGAAATTGTGAATGGATTCTTTCACTGTTTGTTATCATATATAGGAAGACAACTGATTTTTGAATATTATTTTGGTTTCTTGCCACTTTGCTGAGCATGTTTATCATCAAAGAATTTCTTGGTAAATTCTTTAATGTTTGTTATATATAGAATCTGTAAACAAGGATACTTTGATTTCTTTTTTTTTCCCCTCATCATCACAATTTTGGAATTTTTTTAACCCAAAAAATGAGCATTTGTCTTAATTTTTTTTGATTCTTTTACTTTAAAAAATTTTTTGGTTTTTTGTCAATTTCACACCATGTACCCAATCTCACTCATCTCCCCTTCATTGAACCCCCACCCCCAAAACAAAATCTTGCCACACAGCTCTACTTGTAAATTTTCATTACAGTGTGTCATTGGTTTAGTTCAAGGCCTCTGGCTTCTGCTATACAATCAATACTAGATCGTCACTGGGACTCCTCTCAGATATGTTGTTGTTGCCCTGTGTCATGGAGATCCTGCAGCTTTGCATCTGCAGGACCAGCCATTTCACACACTCCAGCAGTTCACAGACGCAGGGGGCCAACTTAGAACCTTGGCTCTGGGCCTGAGTGGAACCTGAGTTGGTCAGTCCACCAGCTCTCTTGCACCTGTGCCACCAGGTCCCGCTCTACTGTGTTGCCCAGGTGTGGTATGGGGCCAGCTCTCCAGTTCTCATGCCCTTCGGACCGGCTCACCTGCCTGCTGCAGGACTTTTCTTATTTGCATCACTTTTATTTCTGCTCTAATTGTTGTGTTATAGCCAACACTTCAAATACTATGTTGAAAAGGGGTGAAGAAAGTGGATACCCTTGTGTTTTTTTCCTTGATTTTAGTGTGATTTGAATTTTTTCTCAGTTAATGTTGACTGTAGGTTTGACGTATGTAGCTTTTATTATGCTGAGATAATTTCCTTTTATTCTTGTTTTCTTCATGGATTTTACTATGAAAGAATGTTTAATTTTGTCAAGACTTTTCTTCATATTTTGAGATAATCATGTGATTTTTATCTTTTTATATGATGGTTTACATTTATTTAGTTGCATACATTGAATCATCCCTACATTTTTTAAACAAAGTAGTGTTGATTGATCCTGGCAAAGGATGTTTTTCCTGTGTTTTTGAGTTTAGTTTCAAACCTCATGAGATTGGCCTACCACTTTCTTTTCCATTCATTATTCATTCATTCTTTCTTTCCTTTTTTGTTGTTTTTTTCCTTTATTTGGTTTTGATATCAAGGTAATACTAGTAAAGTCTCTTTTCCTTTGATAGTTTATTACCCCCATCAATATTAATTCTAAGGGAATATGTGAATGTTATTTATTAAAGTGTTATGAGAAAACTAAATATTAAGAAAAAGTATAAAGTCATATTTTAAAAGATGTATCAATTGGCTAAATGTATAAATGACAGTATTAAATGTGAAAAGCTGTTAATTCCAAATTGTTACTTGCAGAGCCATTTGAGGTAATTATTGATCTCTTCCAGACTGCAAACAAACAGACAACTTAATGACAGAGCCACTTTATAAAGTCTGTTCACACTCAGGATGGAGGTGAGGAAAAGGGAACATTGCTGATTTCGGAAAGTGCTCCAGGTCACTTTATTTGGGTGTTCTGTCTTATAAGAGTCACTAGAAAAAAATTGGATGTTGGTTTTGATGAATCATTTAAAAATCGGTTTTATTTTCACATTCTCAAGGTTATGAGGCACATAGTTAAGAAAAATATGGGTCTCTATGAATGAATCTGCCCATCCTTTTTCCTGTGACATTCCAGTTTTTCTCTGTGTGTTGCTGAGGCAAGGATTAAGCCACTTTTCTTCTTTTTTCCTGCTCGTTGGAAGACTTGACATAGGGAGGAGAGGGAAGAAGAACTCTGCTCCCTGCCTTTGAGGCTCAGCATCTGGCCTGCTCTTTAATAAGTCCCAGATTTCCCCGGAGCCTAGGGCTAGTAGGTACATTATTGCACCAGAGATATAATGATGCCAGGCCTCCTAGTATTCATTCCAGGGAATAAATTATACTGGTGATAAAGAGGGGCTACAGTGTGGTTTCCGGATGGGAATCAGACATCAAAAAGGAAGGGCTACCTGGCAGGGGCCGCACCTTCCTGATCTATGATAAAAGACAAAGAAAGAGGTGCAAATCTCTTAAATCTATTTATTTTCTCTGTTCTGATATTAATCTTGCAGCGATATATCCCATATCCCCAAGCAGTCAGGCAAAAGTATGAAAGAATCACCCTCATGTTGAGGGTAGAGCAAAGAAAGGCTGGAAGAGCACACACTGGGCAGACACAGCAATATTGAATACATTTAATGGAATCAAGCTCAAGCAGAAAAGGAGCTACAGAGTGGGCCCAGGAGTTATGAGAACACTTACTGCTCTTGCAGAGGATCTGGATTCCAGATGAGTCTCACCCTCTTCAGGCATGTTGCACACACATGATACACATAAATTCACACATAGACACACACACACACACGTGTGAGTATGTGTGAATGTGTGTGTGTGTGTGTGTATGAGAGAGAGAGAGAAAATGAATAAACAAACAAACAAACACACCTTTAAAAAACAGCACAGCGGTTAATTGTGACACTCCCTCCTATGTGGTGTGACCTTCTACACATACCCCTTTCCTGCCATTTTCAGTGCATGTATGCATATGTGTTTGCCTGTGCATATCTGGGATCTTTGTTGAAGTTGTGGCCCAGTCACAAGAAAAGTGCAAGTGCTCATTTTATGAGTGTATGCAAAGGGACAGCTAACAGTCCTGATTTCAATTGGCACCTAACATTCACACCATGCCAAGACATCTGGCCATCCACGTTAATCCTGGCATGAAGTTCCTCCAGTTGTTGTTTGTGTTCAGTACAAAAAAACATCTGTCTAGGTCGCCGGCGCTTTGATAATGGCTGCATTGGCTTGGTTGTTTAGTATCATGCAGACTCATGTTATGACTGGCTAAAGATGAAACACAGCCAGCCACAGGAAAGACTAATAACCAACCCATGAAAAGAAACCTCTGTATGGAATTTCACTGGGAAAGATGATTACTTGTTTCTAAGATGGAGTGTCAGAAGACCCTCGACTAGACACGTTTGTGTCTAGGTCTTCCGTCTGTTCGCCGCTCTGTAGCCAGGTGTTCCTGCCTGGACGGCAGCTGGGTTCTGGGTTTCATTTGCTGGGAGTATCTCCAGCTCTTAATATTTTTGCCTTCATATGCCCCCCCCCCCCAACTCCATCATCAAATGATGAGCCCTGTCATTCTAAGAATTGCTCCCTGTTGTGGACTCCCTGAATCTGATTTAAATCTAAGTCTAATACTCATGAAAATGCTGGTGGATAATACCATGTGAATACTTCACTTCTGAGTTTTTCATATGTGAATCTGGTCTCAAATGAGACTTTTATTTTTATATTATGTTTGCTGGAAGCATGCTTGTAGGAGCATGGAGGAATGCCCTGGGAGAAGAGAGAGAGAGCGGGCTGCACAAGCTTGTGGCAAGGAGCCTTAGGTTTCAACGGCTGAGCTAGATCAGAATGCACCATGGTGTCGGCCACCTGGAGCAATCTTCCAGCCTTTCTGGAAGATGCTTAAGCTCTGTGGAGGTCGGAAGTGGTACTGGAGTTTTAAGGAATGGCATACATATGTGGGGATGGTTGTGCATATACTATATGTGATGTATTTGAGTGTAACATGCTTGATGGGTGGGTGTGATATGTGGTGTATGTGTGTGATATGTGATGTATTGATATGTGATAGGTGACACGTGTGATATGTACGTGATGTAAATGTAAGATGCATGATGCTTGTGTGTGATATGGACATGTGAGATGTGGGATATGTGTGTGGTGTGTGAATAATTAGGTATGTGATATGTGACGTGTGGCAGGGGTGACGTATGACATGTGGACGGAGTGTGAAGTATGTGCACTATGTCTGATGTGTGTGATAAGTGGTGATGTGTGTGTGCATGAGTGATTCCGTAAGCTCTAAGACATAAGCACAGTTCTTGAAAAGTCTATCTCCCAAAGCAAAACGGGACTGAGATGTTGATTGATATGGGACAGTTTCTTTCAAAATGTTAGTTTTTGCAGCGAAGCTTAAGTTATCATAGGAGTTGAAAGGATGGTATTAATTAGGAAAGGTCCAAGATGCCCTTGAAGACCCAACAACAATGGGGCTTTCTGGGGATGAGAGAACAGGATGGGGATGGCTGAGAACCAGGTGTGCAAGCAAGAGTATTGACACTAGTAACTCAAATCAAGCTTCCTTTTATACCACAGCTGTTAAGGCCTGAGAACTCCAGTTATGGCTCTAATGTATTTGTCTTTTGTCAGATCCTTTGAGTTATTTCAATTAAATTTGTATATCAATGGTGGCGGCTTTGGATCACACCAGAGGGGAACTTGTGAAGAAGACATACTTTTATACAATCATTTATGTTTTCTTCAAATGCTACTTCATAAGTTTGCTTTCTATCTCCTGGTTTTATTTGTTACATTAAGTTATAAGGACTTGATGGAACACACCTATTATCTCAGCACGTAGGAGGCAGAGGCAGGTGGATCTCTGCGAGTCCAGTCTTGTTTGAGAAGTCCAGGCCTGCCAGGGGTGCATCGTGAGAGCCTGTCTCAAATACCGCTGTACAATTATAAAGAGAGGTGTGGTTAATGCTGGCAAAGAGAAAGCCGTGACATTTGAACATAACCATAAATATCTAAGTAGATTTATTTTGTTTGTTTTCAAGATCAGGTTTTGATCTATAGTTTTTTGGCCTCCAAGTTGCTATGTAGACCAGCATACTGTTTTCCTTCCTCAGCCTTCCATGTGCTAGGATTATAAGGTGTGGGCCACCAGCCTTAGCTTTCTAAGTGTATCTTCATTAGTTTATTATTTGTAGTATTTTAATGAAAACCCTTGTTTAAAAGTTAGGTAAAACTGATAAATACTGGGTCATAGTTAGTTTTACTATTTAATAAGCTCATTTAACAAACATTTTCTCATTTCTTACTATGTATCCTACATTCTCCTGGGCTCAAAGAGACTTTCACCAATCCAGCTAATTTAAAAATCTACTATAGGAAGATCAGACTTCTCCTTTGTGTTGTCTGAAATAACAACTCAATATGTTAAAGAAATATTTGTCAACATTTATGAGCTAGAAAATAAAATTTTCCACAAGAATGATCATATTTTGAATTATTGGAAAGTACATTCATGTTCTCGATGTCTAAATAAATGTGTGTGCTTGCATGTGTATGTGTGTGTGTATGTGTGTGTGCATGTGTGTGTGTGTGAGAGAGAGAGGGAGTGAGTGAGTGAGAGAGAGAGAGAGAGAGAGGGGAGAGAGAGAGAGAGAGGAGAGAGAGAGAGAGAGAGGGGAGAGAGAGAGAGGAGAGAGAGAGAGAGAGAGGAGAGAGAGAGGAGAGAGAGGATAGAGAGAGGAGAGAGGGAGGAGGGAGAGAGAGAGGAGAGAGAGAGAGGGGAGAGAGAGAGAGAGAGAGAGAGAGAGAGAGAGAGAGAGAGAGAGATTAATGTCAGTTTCTACAAGAGCTTTCTATTGCTAAGGAAAGATTTCAGAAACACAAACATCAAATATATACGTTTCATTTGTTGAGAACAATTCCAGCCTTCATTTAAACCACCAAAATTGCAGTCAGGTGCTGGGAGAATCTTGTTTACAAGGCACCCAGAGTTCAGCCATCAGACGGTTTTAGTTAAGACGTGGTTTCTCTTCATTCTCAAGCTGATGGTTCTGTCTGACAGTGTTTTAATGAATCAACAGTTCCATCACTGTTCAGTGTTTTTCTCTGTTTCATTTTTGTGTAGCGTCTTTACAATCATACTCTGAGTTTTAACAATCTTTACTGAAAACTTACTGCTTTACAACCGTCTGCAGTTTATAGAATTTCATTTTGTTACAGACAGAACTCTGTGTGTGTGTGTGTGTGTGTGTGCGTGTGTGTGTGTGTGTGTTCTATTGATTCCTTGGGGTTATTTCTGTTCACTTCTTACTCATACTGGCAAAGAGCTGCTATTAAATTTCCACCCCAATAAACTTGTCCTCTCTGCCTTGCCTGTGCCTTTCTGGAGTGAGAGTGCAGGCTAGTGCCCTGTTGTAGCTGCTCGCTATGCCCAGAATAACTAGGTAATAAATCATCTCATGACAAACGAGCATTTTGTACCATGAGAAGTATGCTATTGAGCAGAGTGGCTCCCACCATATCAAAGGTGAAAGAGTAGAACTGTCTGTTCACAGAAGTGTCAGAACATTCCCACATGTGTGTGCCAGGACAGCACACGAGGCAGCTGGTCTTCACGGGATGTTCTGTAGCCACTGATCACCATGCTAAAGCATCAGTTGTGAAGCATTTTGACCAACTACTTCCACATGGGAACTTTTGATTCTAGTGGATTTGGATTTAAATCAATTATCCTAAAATAAGAACTCCTAGGCACCCAGTTATTAGTGAAAAAGAACACAGCAGGCTCACCTGTGCATTATGTTTTTAATTCCTGGTATTAAAGACTACATTTTTCCTTCCTATTTCTTCTTTCTTCTCTCTCTCTCTCTCTCTCTCTCTCTCTCTCTCTCTCTCTCTCTCTCTCATTCACTCATACATGGCTGGTCATGAACTCCTGATGCTCTTGCCTTTACAACCAAAGTGTTAAGATTACAGGCATGCACCACAGTGTGTATGTGCATGTGAGTGTGTGTGTATGTGTGTACATAAAATATAACAAAAATATTAGAAGAATAGGTAATAAACTTGAGAATGAATTATTGTGGGCATAGGAGAGGAGTTGGAGGGAGTAGAAAGGATGCAAATACAGTAAAGTCATGAACAGAAGCCTCAAATTTTAAAAAAGGGCTATAAATAAATAAAATTTAAAAAGCAAAAGAACAGTAAACACTGAAAGAAGATTTTCGAAAGGCAAAGCCACCAAAATCTGAAGCTTCTCTGTGACTGTGCTATTTTTTAATCATCCCTGGATGGGAAACTATACTTTCTGGATCAGACCAGGAGTTTCTATCCTTCTCCCTATACAACTGGAGAGAGGGATGGTACTGAAAGAATTAAAAAAAAAATAGAGTCCCAGTTCACCTTTCATGGCTCTTTCATATTTTAAAATTTATTTTAGTTTTGGTTAGAATGTAATTACAGGTTTTTTTCCTTTCTCTCTCCAACCTCAAGTCTTCTCAAATTCATTTCTCTTCTTTTGATTAAGAACTGAAGATAAAGGATAAAATCAAGCCTAACACTCTTGTGAACTATTCCTCTGGTTCCTTTTTCTGGGAGCATAGAATACTAACTGTACCAAACCTATTTGTTGACTAGTAAAACTCATATTTGTCAAATTTAAAAGATCTGTTTGTTTTATTTCTCTTTATGAAGATTACTGGATAGGAGATCCCTTTACCTTTTATGAATAATTCAGAGGAAGTCAGCTAAATACCAACTAGTTTGTGACTGTGTAGGGCTGAGTGTTGCGTGTGCTCAGAACAAACTGTGTAAATATTTAGTAACAGTTACCACCTACTTCTTACTCTTGGCTCTTATCTCTTGACAGTGATTTTTGTTGTTGTTGTTCATTTGCTTTTTGTTTCTCTTTTTGTAAGATTTGAATTAGGTAGCAATGAGCAGGTTAATGCATTTTTTTTTCTGAAAGCATTGTAAAAAAATATTGGTAATAGGACATTTTAATGATGCATTTCTTTATCCAACTTCACCCCCGTCTATGATCGTCAGATTCAAAGGTAGCTGTCATTGTCTCCCAGGTGAGAGGCAGGAAGTATTCACTGCTTAAGCTTACACATTAGGTTAGTGACAGAGGCCACAGTCAGGCTTATGATTCAATTCTTCCTTCAAAACTCAGCCACCTCAATCAAGAGGCTCATGGGTATGAACTGGGCCTCGGCTCAACTAAACTTGGCTATTTGAAATATAATTGCTCCTGCCGCAACCCCTGTGCATGGAAACAGCAGCCTTGCTTATACCTTTATACCTTCGGTCCTGAGTACTTGGAAGGTAATGGCTAATGTGCATTTATAAGTGAGTACATCATCAAGTGAAAGGAATAAATGATATGCAGATGGACGCTGAGATTCTATTTTGCGTGGTTTTGTTTTGGGTCTTTTTGAGATGAGGTCTCATGCAGTCCAGGCTAGCTTTGAACTGTATACTTGGTGAAGGATGTCATCGAACTCATGATCTTTCAGCTTCCACCTCCCAAGTCTTGGAATTACAGGCAAGGCTACCACACGAAGCCTCACCTACACTGAACAGCATGCCTCTTGTCCTCTTTTTCCGCATGCCTAGCAATGCTATTTGAAGTGATGGCATTAGATACAGACATTTATGGGCATTACCTAAAATTTACATTCATGGGCATTACTTATAGTTAGGCAGAAAGTGTTTCTGCTTCCTTAAAGAGCAAAAGAATTTTCCCTTGGCTTTTGACATGCATCTAAAAGCTGGCTATGATGAGAGTATTGTTTGTTATAGTTCATTTTTGCACACTTGGAGGCCTGCTTTCCAATGCATCCTCATTATAACTGTAGCCTGGCACATTGTGGGTCCTTACAGAGGTGGGCCCTTTAGCGTGATAGAGCTGCTCTTGGGAAGATGTTGAGCATGTTCTCCCTTCTTCCTTAGGGCACCGGGGAACCGCTTAATAGACATGCAGCACCGCATTGAAACCAGTGCAGTGCAAGTGCCGTTGGCTCTAATGTGTCAAAACCCACTCTCCACCCTAGGGTTTCATCTACAGCGCTTTGTCCCCAGGACCCTGGCTTTAGATGAATTCAGGTGGGCAGTGGATCTTTCCCATGTAGATTTTTATGAAACGATGTGCAGAAGCCAAGGCCGTGGTGTCCTGGGTCCATAGGACGCCATGGGGACACATGGTTACTGGGTGATAATTTCTATAATTCTGTCTCACGCTCTTTTTCTCTCCCTGAATGTAGCAGACACTATAATAAATAAGCTATTTATAAGCTATATCAAGGACAGGAGGACATTTATACTCTTCCTCCCACCTCATCTTCCCATCCTATAAAAGTTTTGCAGACTCGAGCCAAACTTGTTCACTGGGAGACTAAAAGGGTGCCTCCTTGTATGGCAGGCTGTCACAGTATTTTTTATGACAGCTAGTGTTTCTTTTGGTCTAAGGCACGCAGGTATGTGAAATATAGGTCAGGGGTTGAAAATTAATGCCTGCTTGTCATGTGAGAAGAAATAATTGGCTTGGAGAACAGTGAAGAATGCTTGCCAGCCTGCCAGTGTCACATCCCTTTTTTTTTTTTTTTTTTTTTTTTGGCTATTGGTTTTGGCTGCTAGTCCCAGAACAAATAATTGGTAGGTTCATATTTCCTGGAATACATCTTCATCAACTGTGTCAACTTGTGGTGTCTTGCACCCCCAAGGGACAGGCAGCTGGAAGTCTTTGCTTGTGCCATTCCTTTGTTGAGAGCAGGGCTATACATACTATGACGAATAGATGCAGCTGGAAAAATGAGGCTCTCTTCAAGAGCTGCTGGGGAAAATGTCCTATCTTCTGAGAGACTTCAGATTAAAAAAAAACAAGTCCTGTACAGACATCATTTTGCAGTTTAATTTTACTCTTACAGTCACCACCAGAATAGTCATAGATTCCAGGAAAAAAGTCTCCAAAATGGGCTGGGCTTTAATCGCTTTTGGAACACTGCACACATTTTCCCTTTTATAAAGGAGGTTTTATGACGAATGTCAGAGGTAGTATGTAATATCATAGTTTTAGCCTGCTAAAAATCCCAAGGGGGAGAAGAGATATAATGTGTATTTTCAAGGGAAAGCAATAGAAAGCAGACAGTTTTGATATTATTAATTGGGAAAAATAGAGGAATTAAAGAGCAGTTTGGGCTTTTCTCAAAAATTTCATTGTTTGGTTAGAGACAGTTTAATGGTATTAGATGAATCAGTACTCCAGACATTTTAAAGTGACTATGGAAACATTCAAGGATTTTCAGGGTTAGAAGCCAGTGGTTTACTGGTAAGTCTGCAACCCTTATAGTAAAAACCATGGCTCTTTAGAAGTTCCTAAAGCACCTTGGGTGTTTTTCACTGTTTTTTTTTTTTTTTTTTTTTTAAACACATTCCACTGAATAGTTTCCCTCCTGACTCTTGAATTGAACTTTGCGCATATCTTGAGGTTTTAAAGTTGTTCTTCATTCTCAGGTACTGAATAGCCCTCCAGTCATTTAGTGGTTTGAAGGGTCCATTCCAATATAGTAATCTATTATCTTCTTGGCATTTTCCCCATTACCCAGTCAGGACCTGTCCAAGAATTAGAAGATTGCAGAGTGCAAGTGCATGCATGTGCATGAAGGTTGCTGGCCCCTCCTGCACAGGCGTGTGTTGAAGGGTGGGATGCTTTGAGGAAGCTGTATCAGTCTTACTGGCATGGCTTGAGTTTGACATTCTAGATGTCCAGAGCTAACTTATTATTTGAGGGTTTGGGAGCTGACGCCCCTCCTCAGATTCCCCACTGTGACTATGTTTCCTATAGGAGAAACTGCTTCCTGCAGTGAGTTTTTCAGGATATTACTCTCAGTTCCTCCTCTCCTGAGTTACTTTGTCCATCTGAGAAATTCTTCCAATGCATCCCAGGTTTGTTCCCCCACTGTGGCACGGACCACAGCAAACCTGGTTCCTTCTTTTGTCCCTGCATTGCTCCTACAGGCCAAACTATAAAGCCGTGCCTTATTAAGAGCCCTAAATGCTCTTAAAGTGTCGGAGATGCTTGTCAGATGCCTCAGATGTCACTGTGACACCCCTCTCATTTGGCTTAAGGCAAAGCAGTCTTTTCCTGTGGGAGCCAGCACTCCAATAGCTCTCCATCAGATCACGCTCCCTCAGTTTTCCGCTTGCAGGCTTCTCACAGGCTGGAGAGCATTAGTGCTGGTGGAAGCGGCTCTACAGTCCTAGCGGGTCTGTACAAGGATCTTCTTTATTCCCCTTGTAAAGCTTCGGAAGAGCGGAGTACAAGCAACCCATATGTATTCTGCCGCATGTTCTATCTATCTTCAGAAAAACCAAGCATTAGTGTCCTTCGCATTCAGGTCCCAGTAGTGTTGTAAACAGCTACACTTCAGGCCCATAGGACCATAGGTAGCATGATGAGAAAAGGGGAAAGTAATTGCTAAAATAGGGGAAGCTCACTTGGAAAAGAAATGCTAAAGATATAATATTGTATAATTTGGAAGGTAAAAAAAAGAAAGAAAAAGAAAAAAACCCAAAGGCATGAAGGGAAGTTTAAGCATAAAAAACAAACAAACAAACAAAAAACCAAAGGCGTGAAAAGAAGTTTAAGCATAGATGAATCTTCCTTGACACCTAATTTAAGGTGGCATCTGCAGGGGAGGGAAGGGGCAAGAATTATGTGTAACCTGGTATAGAATCTCTTGTTTAGGCTATTGCAGGTCTATAAGATATACCTTTATTAATAGGAAAAAATTTTCCCTATTCTTTACATTAGCCACCAGATGCTCTTTATAGTTTATTCTGATACTGTGGCATAGCTATTTCCTCTACATTGTCACATTCTCTCTTGAACAGAGGTTCCTTAAGACTTAGGATGTAAACACAACTTGCAAATCTCAGGATGCTCCTGAAAATGAGAAGACTTACAAGGACCCTCCCCATGGCACTAACAATTGCTGGGAAGAGCAGGCTTGCTCTTTAGGTAAGCTGCTGACATCCTGTGCTGGGAACTCCAGTGATGCCACTTTTGTAAGGTATCACTCACACTTGTTTTGTGTTTTGTTTTTTTTTTTTTGTTTTTGTTTTTTGTTTTTTTTGTGATGCAGCTGCCTTTGAGCTATCTTTGCTCTTGAAACTAACTTCTTATTTATACTGCTGTAGTAACCTAGTGACCTCCATGGTCCACTAAACTAAATTTGAGTAGAATAATTTCTTTGGTTTGTCATTGGTGCCTATCTGGGATGAATGGATATTTATTTACATCTCCCCAGGAAAGGTCATACAGCAAATTCAATTCCATAATTTGTGCTATTACACCCACTCAATTTCCATCCAGGAGACCTATAGTGTAACATGGGTGCTAATGAAGAACCATTAGCTCCAAAGTGTGCTGAAGTCATATTATGTTATGAGAGACAACATGGTCATTTGGGGGGACTACATAAACTATGAACCTAGGATTATTCAACAGTTACTTACCATGCTCTTGTCATTTATAGATAAGAAAACTGAGGCCACAGTTAAAGTGGCTTTTGAGTCATGCGGCTGTGTAAGGACAAGGTAGAGCTAGAGCTTACTTCTTAATTTTTTTGCTCAGTGCTGCTTCTAATACAGTCTCTTCTTCCTAACAGAACAGTGTCCTGAGATAACATTATAGAACTGGGCCACTTATTCCTATAATATGATTCCATGCTGAATCCAGCTCTTATCGACCCTGAAGGGCAGATTGAGTCTATCTTTAGATGCCAAGTTATAAAATTGGCCAGGGTAGGAGATTTCCCGCTACAGATATCAGCTGAGGCTGATAAAGACATTTACTAATATATCGTGGCTTATAAATAATAAATGGCCTAAGCTTAACTGTCCCTTCATGAAGCATGGTATTTATAGAGAAATGGGATTTCACAAGGCAGAGAGAAGAGCACGAGCGGTGGTGTTCTTGCATATAAAATGGAAGAATGTGGCCGGGTAGGGGAAGTGTAGAACATGGCCCTGAATTGCATGCCTGCCGTGGTCAGGCTAAATAAACAAGAGAAAAGTGTTGGGTGGCCTTATGAACTAGGGCATGATGGAACCTGTGAAAAATGAAAAGGAAGTCCTCCTTAAAGGTATTACAGGAACTTTCTCTATTCTAAAACCATGATGGCTTTCCCATAGAAAATTGGTGTAACTGTCTAGATATCAGAATCAAGAAAGCTATGAGAAGAGGCTACCATTTTCCTGTGTAGTCTATCACCAGTTAGCTCAATATAATGAAAACATTGCAATTTATTTACCTCTCCCTTCTAGCCTTCACGCTGTATTCCCTGTAAAATGCCTATGAATTATTGCTATTACTGTGTGTGTCTAAATGTTTACTCAGTAAACATTTTTATTATTGAGGTTGTTTATATTTAAGTTTATACTGCTCTTAGTAACTTGATAATTTTAACAGTGGTGAAACAAAAAAAAAATGAAGACTTAATTATATTTCTAAAGTTGTTCACTCAAATTACAGGTACCTAAAAATTAATTCATTTACTAAAATAGTCTAAAGGACTATTAAGCCTGTTATGCCCAAAAGACATTTCTCTTTGAAGTTACTCCTCACTTCTGACTCTTACCATCTTTATACTTACTTCTCTGCATAGATTTCTGATTCTTGATGTGTGTGTGCGTGCATGTGCATGTGTGTGTGTTGATAAGGACTTTGTATTTAGTGCTGAAAGCTCAAAAGTCTCACACTCTCTCAACATTTTTCAGTTGTGGGCCTTTCTGTTAATTATCTACTGTAAGAAGTTTCTCTGATGAGAAACAATTCTGCTATGTTACTTTAGCAGACTAGAGGTCATAACTTTCTCATAGGCTCATGACTTATCTAGTCTGAGGTTCTTGACACTTTAGAGTATTATGTATGGGTTTCATCACATGGAGTGGGTCTTAAATAAAAAAAAAAGGGGGGGGGCTGGTCACTCCCGTGACGTTTGTGCCATTATTGCACCAGTGTACCCTGCAGTAAGGTTGCCGTTGTAGCTTTCGGATTTTGTAGTTGAGTGACATCGATAATTACTTTTTGTTCAACGTTCAAAGTAATTTCCAGTAGGGCTGAAGCTTCTGTCAGGGTATATGAACTCATAGAGACTGTGACAGCACACATACAATCTGCACAGGTTCAACACACACACATGCACACTCACACACACTCACACACACACTATGTAGAAGGGGAAGTGGACACAGTTTTTTATCTGTTACCAAGGAGATGTTTATAATTGAAACTTTGTGAGAAAGAGAAAATCTTTGTGAAAGGGAAACATTGTGAGAAAGGGAAATATACCAATGGGTGTCCCTCAGTATATCAACCACATTCCAGAGCTTCAGAATAGTTGGCCAACACAGAATGTACTACATGGTTTTTATTTTTGCTTTGTATTATTATTTATTGTTGTTGTTACTTTGCTTGCTTTTGTTTTTTGTTTTTTCTTTTTACTAGAGGAAGAGAGTGGGGAAGTTGGGTGGGGAAAGAGGTAGGTGGTATCTGGGAAGAGCTGGAGGAGGAGAAAGAATAACCTATTATATAAAAAATGAGTAAAAACAAATTAAAAAAATGAAAATATAAAGTTAGTATAGGGAAACTAAGAAATATAATAGCAGCTGATTTTTTTTTAACATTTAGAATATCCTCAAATTGATTCCAAATATCCTATAAGTATAGATCTTTGTCACTTTTATTTATAAGGATAGCTGGGTATTTGTCAACAGCCATTTTTTTAAACAAGAATTTCCCCCAATTAAAGAAATATTGATTTCAGGATATTAAATTTGTATTTATTTATTTATTTATTTATTTTAAAAAATCAAAGAGATAAGTGATGGTGCCCAGGGAAGTATTGTTTGATACAAAATAAGTCCTTTAGTTTTTTTCTAGGAAAGCACTAAATTCTAAAATGCCCCAGTATTCCTCAAAGAAGCCCAACAGCAAACATTGCTCTTGTCTACATTTCCGTAAGTCCTTATCGTAGTCTTAACGTTGGTGGAAACTGAGAAGGACATTACTGAGGATGCTTACTGCCATCGGTACATGCTGTCTCCAAGAGAAAGATGTTACTACTGTTCAGTTGGGAGGTGCTGGCCAGGAATCGGAAGGGGTAGACAGAGATGCTTTAACCTCCTTAGCCTAGAAGGACTAAATGACAAACTCTAGAAAACATAGGTCTCAACTTGTGGTCTACTTGCTTCCTGGAAGTCGGCCGGAGATGAAAATGAGAGAAAACTATGTGCATAATATTTGATGAAAGGCCAAGTGTTCTAAGTTCTGTGATGATCTAGGCTTCAGCTGAGAACCCCAGAGTTCCACCGTAAAGTTCCACTGGGTATCAGGTCAGAACCTAGCAGAGACTCTCATGCTGCTGAGCTACAGTCTACAGCATCAAAGAATTTCTGGAATCCGGGAGTGTCTGAGAGGAAAGATGTGGCTTGAAAGGGAGCCCCATCCCGGACTCCTCCCTCGAAGGCTGAGAGCTGTGTCTTTCATGACAGCATGCATGGGCAGGCTTTGAGGAGTCCTCTGTACTGAAGGCCAGACATGGGTAGCAGTACACCTGAAGGCGGTGGAGGTGTCCATGTGGCTTCGCCAAGGGAACTGTGCCAAGACTATTTTTTGGTTGTTTGTTTTTTCCCCTACAGAACAGCAAAGTGAAAACCATCAAGTTCAGTGTAATATATGTTCCAAGCCAAATGTCCAGATTTTGTGGGTGAGGCTGCTCACATTCTGAACCCACTAGAAATTCCAGTATTATAATGCTTTGCTCACATTCCTTTCCTGTAATAATTTTAACCTTTGGCACTCTTCCTGTCACAAGGCATGATTTGGTTTTTTTTGATGTCTGCTCTTCTGTTTTGGTTTAGTGTTTGGTGCTGTGAAACATATACCACCAGCCCACATTCCTTTGTATCTTTATGAACATTCAGGAGGCACCCATATGGTTCAATCCCTTATTATTACTAGATTTCTTTTCCCCTAGAAATATAGGAGACAGCTGGGCCTCTGACCATAATCAGAAGTAACAGGTAACTAGCAAACTCTGGGAGTAGTCCTCAACTTTATCTGAGGAGATGAGATGTAAATATAAATATGAAAAATATAAATGTTCCACTTTCTACCTCCCGAGTGGAATATTTAAAATGTGCTTCACATTGTTTTCCAAAGTTTGTAGCGACATTAAACTCAAGTTGCCTGTCACAATAGTTAGATAGGTAAACCATCTCTGTAACCCTTTCTACTTTCCTTCATTTTTAGGATTTCCAAAGAAGTTATTAGTATCCCAGCCCTTGTATCTGGGAGTCCTACTAGAAGAATGCACATCTTCTCCCTTATCCTATCTTTTAAAAATCTCTTGCTAGCATCTCAGAGATTAAAAAAAAAAAACATTATGTAAAGATATCAGGGGGAGGAAGTCCCCCTCAGTCACAGTCATAGGGGAGGGGAGTAAGGGGAAAATGGGAGGGAGGGAGGAATGGGAGGATACAAGAGATGGGATAACCATTGAGATGTAATAAGAATAAATTAATTTAAAAAGATATCAAAAATTTGTACTTGTACTAGATATTTAATGGTTTTGAAATTCAACAAAGGTTGTTGAAACTTCAAACAAGCTGGGTAGAGTGGGTAAGGGTCTCAGGGCCTTTTTAGAAATGCCAAAAGCTAATCATATTTGGAAGTTTAGCTGGGAGTGGAAGTGATCACACACACACACATATCACATATATTTATATATTACTTAAGTATATTCTCATACTAAAGTTGTGAGGCAAGCATAATTATTACATTTTTTGCTACTAATGCATGTGAATGGCATTAAATAGTTTGCCCCAAATCAATTATGTCATAAAGGTCAAAATCCAAGTTAAGACTCTTGCTAAAGGCATTTTATTAGTTTCTGTCTATCCTTGAGGTTTCTTTAAAGTAGATAATAGGTATGTGCAGGAACACAGTCCAAGAATGGATTCCTGAGAGGAAAATTCTGAGTGGTTGTGAGAAAACTCTGAGAAGACAACACAAATCTTATGACCTCAGTTTCTTCAAAAACACGAAATTGTTCTTGGGATGTGCTTTTGTTCCCGTTCCAGGTGTATCAGATAGGAGGAAGTTGACTTCAGAGTTTTCATCACAGCTGGCCATTGTTATTTATTTATATGTCTCTATGGAAAAATATGTTCTTGACAAGTGCAGCTTGCCCTCTTGTGGGGCTCGTCTGCCTTGTGCAGCTGGCCTGCCCTTGTGACTGGACATTTCACTCATGTGACTCCTCTTAACCCTCAGAATATAAACTGGCTGGTGCTCTGAATAAAGTTGGCTGTTGCTTGAGCCTTTAGTCCGCCTCATTTGTCAGCTCCATTTTCCCAGGTCCACTGCCTGTAGAGCAGTAAACAGTATGTAATCAACAGTACTAACTTAGAAGTGTGATTGATTACGCCATAATCCTATAATGGTTCAACTATAGCTCATCTTCTAAAAGATGAAGTTGAGTATAAATCAGGGACAAATTCAGAAGAAACTACCTTTAGACATTATTTTATAGTCGTGACATTACCCATCAAGAAAAGCTAGAAAAATACATCAGAGTTTTAAAGGTGTGTGTGTGTGTGTGTGTGTGTGTGTGTGTGTGTGTGTGTGTGTGTGTGTGTGTGATTGTTATTGGACCACAAAGATCAGGTAGATTATTATCTCTAAATTGCATTGCAATATGGAGCTCAAATTTGTTGATTCTGGAAAAACTGAAATTTAGTGCTTCTTTTTTAGATTAAATGTCTTTCTGTAATTTAAACTGACATTTTGATAGACCAAAGCAAAGAAAAAAGACAAGAAAGCAAATTGGGTTGTTCTATCAGCCCCTACAGGTTTTAGAAATCTTAATTTAATGTGAACTTGGAGGTAAGGTGAGATGAAGAAAGAGATGATAGGAACAGGGGGAAATTGGCCAGAAACAATGAATAAATTACATACAGTGGTTTTTCATCAGAAATTAGTGTTTTCTACCTCCAGTGACTATGTCTGGCTACTTTGTGGTTTAAGCTGTGAGAATATTGCACATGCATTGCAATGTAGCCAACATTTAAAGGTGAGAAATCTCTAGTATAGACTTGTAGTTTGTGAAGGCATAGTTTCTTTACATCAAAGCATGAGGTGTTCTCAAATAAATGAAATATTTGATTCTTTACTCCAGCTATAGGGTATGCATGTTAAACAGGGTTGTCTTAAGGCCCAAGCATCAGAATGACTGAATTCATGTCCTTCAGGCTAGTGGTGTTTACTTCTCCACATTACAAGAAATCTGCAACAGGTGGCTGTCAGTGGTCAGTGGGGTAAGATATGTCCGCAGTGTCGTGACCTGTGAGCTTTCTTCTCTGATGGCAGGGGGCAATAGTGGATGTAGCAACTTTATATTAATGATAGAATGGATAGGAGGCAATGTGAATATTTCTTAGGTCCCTGTAGCTAGACTAGATTACAACAATAAACACCAGCTGATACGGAAACCAGGGTAGCAAACATTTCATTGCTCTGTCCATGTGGTGGAAAGTGAAGGTGGCAGAATTTAGGAGTGAATAAAAAATGAGCCAGGTCAGAGTTCCACGTGGTACCAGTGTGGAAGTCGGATAAATATTAAGAAAAAACAAACAGACAAAAAACAGATTTACCAAAAAGGACCTAGTGTTCACTGAGGCTACCCAGAGTCCAGGCAGATATGCGTAAAGGCGATGTAGCTCTATCACTCTGTGTTTTTGAAACACTGGTGAGTGGGAATTTAACTAGTTTACCGTGGCAAGAGCTGGATTGGTAAGAGCTTGAATTTGATACCTTTTGAGATTGTCACCAAATCTTTAGGTTCCATGATGAGGTAAGTTTTTCAATTTCTTGCAATTTGATAATTATTTTCCCTCTGTGGCTTGCTTTTCTGTCATGTCACTGACACACATTCACTTTACTTAAATCCTAACATTAATTGCACACAGTGAGCTATGTAGTCTCTGTAAAAAAATTTATCTTCTACTATGCTTACATATGGGGAACAGTTTTTTTTTTCTTCCTTCCAGAGCTATTGGTGGAATTGACATAGGGATGTTTTTGAAAAGACAGTTTCAAGAGAAAATTAAAGTCTTTTTAATTATATACATTTAACCTTTCAAAGGCTCTACTAAACCTCTAATACCTTGTTTTTAAAGTAGACAGTATAGGCATCTTAATTTTTTTTTTGATGCTTCCTTTTTAAGTCTAAATTTATGAAAGACTCTTGCTTGGATTTCAGTATATAAACATAAAAGACACACTATTTGAAGAGGAAAAAAACGTGAGTAATGAATTCAAATGTTGAATTATGTAATACTGAATTTTTGGAATTATTTGTTTATGGAGGCCAAATTAAAATGGAATAAGAGTGACTTCTCTCTGAAAGGTTAGGTGAAAGTTGAGGTTCATAGGTTAGTCAGAACTACATTCTATTTGCCACTCTTTGAAGTCTCGTGACTGTTCATTGTACCTTATAAGTCTCAAGGCAGAGAACTTGTTACTACAGTTCTCCTTCTCACAGATGGCATCAGGAAAGATCCATTAGTGAGAATATGAAGAATAAAAGATAAATCTAAGTGGAAGAGTCTCCCAGTGTTGACTTATCAAAAAACTGAGATATGTCTCTCATTTCCCATCAGGCAAGATTATGGAGTTGACACCACTCATTATTGGTGAGGATATGGAAAAACCCTTTCATTTATTCAAGGTAGGAATATAGACTGACCCAAGTACTGTGCAGGGCAATTTTTACAATATTGGTCAAAAGCTCTAAGAAATATTATTATATTTGAGTCAGAAATCCTACCTCTAGGGATTTTTCCTCATGAAATCTCTATATGTGCAGAAACATGTAAGCCAATGACGAGCAGTATGGTGGTGTTGGCAATGGTGAGGATGTCTCTATGGCTAAGTATCTAGCGATGGGTGAGGTTGGAGCTGAGAAACTACGGACATTCACAGAGTGCTAAGCTAGGTAGACTTGAAAGTCACGTGATTCCTGACAGGAAAACACGCCTCTGATACACTGTAAAAGAAAGCTATAGATTGTTGTTGTAGCCCAGATTCATTTTTATCACATTCTTCACATTTACTTACTTACAGGGCGTGTCATGTTACACAGGAGGAGGTGAGAAGCCAACATGCTGGGCTTGCTTCTCTTCTCTCACCACGTGAGTTCCATGAGTAGAATTCAGGTCAATCAGACTTGTCAGCAAGCGCCTTGGCTCACTGAGCCACCTTGGAGCAACCTCTAATTAATATTTTAATTAAAAATGGTTATATAAATATCTTCATGTTATAAAAAGTTGATCTTGATTCAAGGACTGTCTTCTCTTCAGTAAAAGTTCAGCTTAATGTTAAGTGTATTGAAGTCCCACCATCTGGTCTTGGTAGCAAGTATTACTGCTGAGATTGTGAGAAAGAGTTGCCTGAGAATTAGTGAAAAGGGGACTGGAAGTTCGTTTACTTTTACTTCTGGTCCTTTCATAGCCATTTATAATTTGGCCCAGCTAAATTCAAGGCTTTGGTTGGTTTGTCTGGAAAGGGGTTAGCTAAAAGATGAGCTGAAATTGATTAGTACTAAGTACTTCTGTGTATGCATGCTACTTAGGTCTTCAGTTGCCACTATGTCTCCATCTTTGTGAATTGTTTTTTTTTAAAAGCAGGTATCTTAGCCTGAGCCTGTAGCTCAGTGGGTAGAGTGCTTACTTAGTATGCACAAGGCTATGGGCTTGTCTCCAGCAACCCACAAAACACCCATACAGGTCATGGTGGCCCATGCCTGAGTCCTATGAGGTCCTAGGACTGGGGAGTCGGAGGTAGGGGATCAGGAGTTCAAGGCCAGCTTCGGCTACTTCAGTCCCTGTTTCTTAATAAACAAAACACAAAACAAAAATGGTGACTACCTATCTTTAAGTTACTCTAAGCACAGTATCTTTGCATTAGTAAATCCACTGAATTATTTAGTATTAAATTTCTTATTATATGAAAGTGTGGTAGAAAAAGGATGTGCTTCCTCTTTGTGTGTCCTGCCACAGCTTCACAATGTACTTCCTTTCTCTTCCTCTCAAACTGAAGGGAAGATTACCCAGAATGAGTCTCCTTTGGGTCCTCATGAACTCACTCTCTCTGTTGCCAAGTGGGCTAATCACAGGCTTAGCCTCATTTCAACTTGGTGACTTCTATAAAGGTCTTGCTGTACGTAAAGATGTTTTGCTATGATTTTTTTGCATTTTAGTTCAAAAAGTAAAAGCAGTGGTGAATTGAAGTGGTTGTGTTTTCTTTTTAATTTTACTTATTTTATTTAGAGAAATTTTAATATTTATTTTATTTTTAATTATGTATATATATATATATGTGTGTATAATCATAGCCATAATATATAGAAGAAATTCTCTGGCAGCAGTTGTCTCTTCCTAGCCTCCAGGCTCTTACAGTGTCTCCTTCTCATCCTCCATCTTCCATGGTGTATGTTCCTTGAGCTTTAGTCTAGGGCTTGTGTTGCAGCTGTATCAGTCGGGGATGGGTATCCTTCAGTGGGCTGTTATCTACATTTTGACCCAGTTGTAGTTTTTTGTAATGCTCTCTCTGTCCACTGAAAAAAGCAGCTTTGGTGAGGGGTAAGAGCTCAACTTATCTGTGGGTAAAATTGTAAGGATTTAGAATGCAGTTAGAAATTATACTGGCTTAGTGAAGTGGCTAAGTTAGCGCTCTCCTGGGGTCCATGACCTCACCAGCCACGGGGAGTAGGGTCTGCTCACAGTACCAAGAATGAGGTGCCTCCTATTGAGGCTTTACATTCATTTAAACAGTTGTTGGTTGCTCTTAGAAGATAAGCGCCACTATTGCACCTTTTGGGGTAGCTTGCCCTGCTAGACACTGTTGCTCATAGGCATTACATCTGTGTAGGACGATCGATTGCCTTTCTCCCTTGGCAGCTCATAAAGCTCCTTCAAGTAGCATGGAAGCTCGTCCCTCGGGAAGAGACTTCCAGGTCAGTTCCGGTACAATTCCCCCAACTTCTTTGTCTGAAGTCCATGGTGTCTTCAGAAAGAGGCTCTAAGCTTCAATTTTAGAGAGGCAACCAGAATCAATAGCAATAGTGTATGTTGTTTTAAGGGTTTCTTGGAGTCTCCTGAGCAATAACTTGAAAGGAAGTTTTCTATGACTGGGCCTCGGGTATTTGTTAGATAGTCTGTGGCTCCTGGGGAAACATTGTCACCATGGTTGCCATAACCTCAGTAAAACAAAACAAACCAACCCAACAAATAATTCATGTATCATCTCTCTCTCTCTCTCTCTCTCTCTCTCTCTCTCTCTCTCTCTCTCTCATCTACCTACCCATCACCTACTTATCTGTCATATGTCATAAATAAGTGTGATTCCTTGTGGCATTTTCACACATCCTTACTGCTCCCTCACCTCCATAGATTCCCCTCTGCGCCACTCTCTCTCTCTCTCTCCACCACAAAGGCAACTCCTCCCCATTTTTCCCATTTCCCTATTTATACGTCTGTGTCCTACCATTCCCCTCTTTAGATTTCCTACTCCATCCACCCATGCTTTTATTCCTGTCCTAGTATCTGATGTTATTCCACCTTACGATTTAAAGCTAGGGTCCACACATAAGAGAGAGCAGGCAGTGACTGCTGTTCTGGGTCTGGGCTACCTCAATTCATATAATGCTTTCTAGCTCCATACATTCAGTTGTATGCTTTCGTTTTTCTTTATAGCTGAATAGTATTCCATGGTTTATATGCACTGCATTTTCATCATCCATTCACCAATATGAAGACATTTAGGTTGTTTGCATTTCCTAGCTGTAACGAATACAGCATCAGTGAGCATGACTGAGCAGGTACCTGTGAATTAGGATATCGAGTCCTAGGACATTTGCTAAGGAGTCGTATATCTGGGTCATATGGCAGATTCATTCTGGGCCTTTTGAGAATCTTCCACACTGATTCCCATAGTGGCTGTCCCAGTTTGCACCAAGAATGAATGAAGGTTTCTCTTCTCCCCACATCCCCTCCAGCATTTGTAGTCTGTTTCATTTTTCATTATATATTTAAGTTTCCTTAATATATTTTTTTCCGCGTTATGAATTCTTGTTTACTTTTTCTTCTTGCTGTAACAAAATTCCAGGCAAGAGCCAACTAAAGGAAGCAAGGCTTTACTCTGTCTAGTAGCTCCAGGGTACAGTACACCGTGGTGGGGGAAACATGGCAGCAGGCCCAGGAAACATCGCATCCTGCCGTCAGAAAGCAGAGTAAGGTGGAAGCCGATGTACAACGTGCTTCCTACCTTTTCTCTGTTTATTCAGTCTAGGTTTCCAACACACAGAATGGTCATGACCACATGTAGGGCAGATCTTTCCTCCTCAGCTAAATCTTGCAGACATACCTAGAAGAGCTTCTTAAGGGATTTCACAATTAGTGACGTTGACGGTGAATAGTAACCACTCAATACACATGTAGTGGTCACTCACGTTAAGTATCTCTGCTGTATGCATAGGTAGTCATAATACCTATTTCACATTATATACATGCTGAAAGTTAGGCTTGGGAGTATCTTATGAATACTAAGGACAAATCTGAGTTTCCCAGTTCTTGATGTTGTTTGGAAGTACAGTGTCGTTTGCTCAACACGTACCTCAAGATGGGACGGTTAGGTGTCACTCATTGCTTATTTCCTTCAGCGGCCCTCAGAGCCGTGAGGTTCACTCTAAGGCTGGAGTAGCATCAGAGCGTTTCAGTTTTGGTTCCTGCTGTCAGTTTTTAGGACACAAAGTCATTAATGCAGGTTTTTAAAGGACTTTCCCAGGTACTTACAAGTCCAGGTTCGCCTCCATTTACACATGGCTGCTGATCATTAACTGATTTCATTCAAAAGAGGGGATTGAAATTAATGAAATTAGCAAGACTAATGGAGAGTCACTCAGAGCTGAACTCTTCAGAAAGACCCCCAGTATCTAGATCAAAGTCACACAGTGGAAATATAATGGAAGCTGCACAAGTGATTTTAAGTTTTCCAGGCAACCACATTAGAGAGAAAATGACTTAGTAGGCATTATTTTTCAGCATGTATTTTATATTACTCAGGATAATAGAGACATAATGATCTAAACACACAACCTATTAAAAAGAGTGAGATATTTAATGTATTTTCATGCTGTCTGTGAAATCTGGTGTCTATTTGATACTCGGAGCATATCATACTTTCAGAGCAGTCATCTGCTCACTGGCCATATGCATCCAAGGCTACTTTATTGAGGAGCGCATTCCATATTTTTAGTATTGAAAGCTAAAGTACAATTCATTTTTAATTTATCTTGATGAAAGGTGGATAATTTATAGCATGTTATTATCCTTAGAATAATTAATAGCTGTATAAAATGACAACCACCTCTATGGACATATAGCTAAACCACCACTTAATCTTAATAAAGGGGACGTAATGGATACATGGCTGACTCTGTGCCAAACCTTAAGAAAAATACAAGCTGCCAGTGCCTTCTATATGTAACAAATAAAAGTGTAACCCACAAATCCAAAGGGAAAAGTAAAACTAATGAGCTTTGGTTGGAATAAGACCAATGGCGGAACCAGTTTGACCACACAAGCATTTCCTGCAGTCTCTTGGGGAGATGGATTTAAGGGCCACACTCTGGGATGGAGGGCACAGAGCCAAAGGGCAGGCCTAAGATCTTCCAAATGTCAGCTTTGATATGTTGCCCATCTGTTAGCCCTTTAATGAAGCTTGCTGAACTGACAGGCGGGCTGGTGGTGGGATGTCCAGTAGGGCTGTTGCAGTATCGTATTGCAGTTAATGGCAGGAATCATTTGCATTTAGCATTGTGTTTTCAAAGGGTATTTTCATTGAGCATTCTGCAACTTTTGAAAGCAGATTTTACTAATTTGGGCCTACAAAGCATAAAAACCTTTGGCGTAAAATATGCGTTTCTGGAAGTGATTGTTGAGCAGCTTCTAAGCAACGTACTGTGTTGAATTTCAAGAGATATTGAGAGCTGAAGTAGAGGGTTTGAATTCTGAGGTAGATATGCTAGACTTGCACCATTTAGTTTCAGGTACCACACTCAGGTCAGCTTCATGCTAATGCCTACGTCTTGCTCAGTCTGTGCCGAGGCTGGCTTCTTTCTTCTGCTTTCCTAGACTAGAGAGTAAATAAGCAATTTTACGTTTACAGTTGCTTCAAAATATGCCATTTCTGTTGCTTCTAAAAACTTTGGAAATGTGTACTATAGCTTTTTAACTTAGCAGCAATTTATCCTAAAATAATATACAATGTTTAAGCATTCAACTTTATCATATTTAGTCTATTACTTTTTATTGTTTTGGTGAAAAATCTATTAGCTTACAAATAATTAGGCTTCATTACAGTGTCTTTTAAACAATTGGATTTCATTGTTCCTCTCCCATATTTCTTCTCCGTCCTTCCTCACTGATATCCTTCTTCCTACTTTTATGTCACCTGTGACTTTTGTCCCCCCTCCCAATACCCTTTGCCCTTTGACCCTCTTCCATGTTCGCCTATCTAAGTTTATACAAACACCTGACGTCAAGGCCTCTCTTGGTTACTTCAATATCTGGGGTGTAGGATGTAAGCGTGGTATTTTTTAGAGGCTTCAGATATGTTATAGTGTAATCAGGACTGATAATCTAGCTACACGATGTTACTAGATGGTTCTGAGATAATGGCCCTGTATTTTACACCAGTTAAACTAGAATTTTCGATGAGGAGACAATGCTCTACTTTTAAAAGTTCTCTGCAGTAGCACATGCCTTTAATCCTAGCACTCTGGGAAGCAGAGGCAGGTGGATTTTTGTGGGTTCAAGACAGGAGAAAACCTGTCTCAAAAGCCAAAAAGATAAGAAAAAAAATTAAAAATAAAAAAGCTCTCTGGTGGTTTCAGTACACGGCTCTGAGAACTTTCCTAAGCAGGGTTAGCATAGAGCTGAGATGGCTGGAGATGGAGGGCTGTGCCTCTAAGAACCAGGGTATCTTTTAGTCTCTTGTCTTTGTTCTCATTTGTTTTCTGCTTCTGTAATGTTTATGCTTAACCTCTTCTCCAGATTCCCATATCACCTACATCCTCAGTGAATAGCACTGCAGATTACTGTAAAATGTCAGACTGTATCAGCACAGTTTTATGTCCAAGTCTGCCTTAAGAACACAGGCTGAAGGAGCCTTTGCTCATAGTTTATCTACAAGACTACAGCGAGAGGTTAAACTATTGCTACTTATGGCCCCATATTCTGTGTGTGTGTGTGTGTGTGTGTGTGTGTGTGTGTGTGTGTGTGTGTGTGTGTGTGTGTGTGTGTGTGTGTGTGTGTGTGTGTGTGTGTGTGCCCGTGCACAGTGCCCATGTACTGTGAGGAGGTCAGAGAACAATCCAGGTATTGTTCCTCAGGTGTCATCTACCAATTTTAAAGGCAGGGACTTTCACTGGCCTGGAGCTTGCCAAGTCAAGCTTGCTACCCAGAGAGCTCCAAAGTTCTGCCTGCCTCTGCCTCCCTAGAGATGGGATTATAAGCATGTAACACTATGCCTAGTTTTTTTTTTTTTTTTAATTTTTAAAAGATGGATGTGGGGATTGAACTTTGGTCCTTGTGCTTTCAAGGCAAATGATTTATAAACTGAGCTATCTCCCTAGCTCTGAGCGTGGGTTCTCAAGTTTGTCCTTATGGATCTTACCTGAGGAAAGAAGCACTTAACTCGCAATTTCAAGTTATTTTTACATTAAAAGAACACCGTATCCTCAAATAAGTCAATTTGTTTCTCATTCAGGCATGCATGTTAATTCTATTGCCTACCTCAATGAATGTTACCATTAATAATGAAATTGTTGATAATAATAATGAGATTATTATTACTACTACTAATCTAATAATGAAACTTGTCTTATGTTTATATTGGAAATTAATCCACTATCCAGCCTTGGGTACCTTTAACTCTTTGAGAGCTCTCTCACTGCTTGGAAAGATCATTATATTTAACTATTCTTTAGAATATATCAGTTCTATTTTGATTTGTCTCATTCTCTTTGCCTCGTCTTGACCGCTCTGACAACATTCAAGCCTTCATTTCAATATACTATTACATCGCTCCCCATCCTTGTTTGCGAACCCCTTGTCTTGATCCACATGCTCATCTCTTGCTCTCCCCCAACTCATCCTTCTGACTTCTGCCTCGTGGCGTATCTTAAGGGAGACGCAGTCATATTCCTGTCCTGCTCAGAATCTTCATGACTGCTCATAGCCTCAGAAGTAAAATCCGTGAGGCATGAGACTGTTGTCCCTGTCCACATTTCCTGTTCTAGTCCCTTTCTACACTCCAGAAAGAATGAGCTCGATGGCAGGTTCCAGAACAGTCTGTGCTGTTTTTATTTATTTATCTTTTGCCTTCTGATACCATATTTTCATTAACTCCCCCCATCCCCTCCCCCCCCCCAAAAAAAACCAAACTCTATCCTTGGGTTCCAGTCAGCAGCTTCTCTCTGGAGCCTGCCCGACTTTCCCAGCACGCCACAGGCACTACTCCTTTGTTAATGCCACCACCATTCTTTTGAGTATCTTCCCATTAAGACAATTTTCTTCATTCCTACAGTTACACATATTAAACCTCATATGTTCTGCTTCTTGAATCATAGAAACATGAAGCAGTGAACGGTGTGCATTGTGTTACTTGAATCTGCCAAGAGGAGAGTGTCAATGCCACTGGAAATGGAATGTGCACAGTACCTTTAGTACTGACGTAAACTCAAAAAATACTGCTGAGGTCAAGGGATAATTAGCTCCCAATGACCAGCTTGTCTTTCCGTCTAAGTACCACCATTGTATTGCATTGCCATTTTATTTTATAAGATAGCAAAGAAATATTTTGTAGCTAAATGAATATGTACATTTTGTTTGGAAAGTGATTTTTTTTTTGTTTTAGCACTCATTTTTTTTGGACAAGGAGGAACAGCTTTATTGAGAAATCACCCACGTATTACACAATTCACCTACTTAAAGTGTGGACTCTTAGTGATTCTTAGTGTAGTCACAGCATTTTCCCACCGCCACCATCAGTGTTAGTGTCTTTTCATCACATATAAAAGAAACTGTAACATGAAAATTATTGTTTACCCTCTCCCATCTACTGAGCCCAGACTTTTCAACCTTCTGTCTTTATGTATTTGCTTGTCCTTTAAAATTGTTTTAAAGTTTATATGCTTCCTATATAATGATGGTTGTATATTCTTTGGTGAATATCTTTCCATCTTCTCCGCTGCTATCCAAGCTCCTGATAGCAAGGCACGGCTCTGCTTTTCCTGTGTTCTTGTTACAAAATGTATTTGTTAACATCTTAAAATTGTTTAATACATTTATTAAGCGAACTTATTGAATATTATGCATAAAACACTCTGATACTGGTAACAAATGTAGAGACATCAAAAATATAGCTTCTCCCCTGAGAGCCTCAACCAATCTTCACAACATGGCAAGGCTCATCTCTGCTCTGCCAAAGAGGGTGTTTCAGAGCACTGATTTTCATATCAAGAGCTTCTTAGACTGTCCTTGCATTTCCTAAGTGTAAAATACGTCATCATTGCTTGAGGGCTTCCTTATTGTCTCGGCGTGTGTTCCTTTAATGTACATAAGTGTCCCCCTGGATCTTGTTAAGCTCCAGATTTGGAGTTCACAGATTTCAGATGGGCTGGGATTTTTTCTGAGACTTGGGTAACTCAATTCAAGAACTTTTGCTTCCTTTAAGGGAATCCCTTAAAATGTTACTGTAATCCTGCATGTACAACACCCATGAACAATACAGTTTTATTTACCTAACTCTGGGTCCCTAGACACAGGTCCTATTTTCATGTGTATCTCCTCGTTTATTTCTTCATGAAACTCTATAGAGTTCTTATAATTTTGCAAATACACAAGTTGAGATAAAGCAAGTATTGATTTAAACAGATGAATTTACTTAGTGTGACATCAGGAGTCAAATCCAGTGTGAATTTCTCAGTCTATATTCCTTCTGACATATCACATTGTTCTCTGTTATGGGGATACTTAATTGTCCAACAGATGGATAAATCACATTGTATACTTACTGCTTGAGCCTGAATTGTGTTAGAGACTCCTACTTTGCTGTATCCATGTATAAATGCAGGAGCCTTTGCATTTGGAGACTGAAAAAAAAAATACCAAAACAAAACAAAAAACTATCAGAAAATAATGTGATCTAATTACAATTATGTTTTGGTCAGTCTGGTCCTAGACCTCAGCATCTTTTATCTGGACATGCCAGCAGCTTGATGAAGCAGTATGCAGGGCCGACAGGGTCATTGTCAATATTTTTTCACATACCAGTGGCTTTGTGGCTATCTAGTCCTCACCATCTTTTGCTCACTTCTTTATTTGACTTCTGGCTTTCTGTCAGCTTACACCAAGTGATCCTGACCTTGTGGTTGCATATTTATTCCAAGAAGGGAGTTGGCATGTAGGAGGCTGAAAAAAATCAACACATTTTTTTTTTTTTTTTTTTGTGGTTTGGAACATGTCTCGTGCCAATTTTACCTACAAGAGTAAGATAGTTATGTTACAATAGACTGCAATGAGCTTTGTGATTTCCTGATCTTTATTGGTCCATTACTTTCATATTAAATGTAGAAACTGATGGTATAAGTAAAATTTTAGGAGATGAAAACACTTTTTTACTTTCTTTGTTTTCCCCCAAGGTTCTTGATACCATATTAGAGGTGCGGGTGGCTCAGGCTTCCCATGGCTTTTTTGATTAGTATCTACCAAACGTCTAGATTTCTTATCAGGTGTCCTCTTCACCAAAAGCCATCAAGAAGACATTTGTGTGCTCTGTATTTGTTCCACTCTGCTGCAGGAGAAAGCGTCTCTGATGATGGCTGAGCAAGGCACTGGTCTATGAGTATAGCAGAATGTCTTTAGGAATTACTTTACCGTTATGTTCTTTTAGTAAAACAGTAATATTTAGTATTTTTCCCTAGGTGCATGAGCTATCTAGTCTCAGGTTCTCATTTACCTAAGTCATGCCACTTATGGGTTACATCTCATGGACTGGGGCCATAACTCAAATCAGATGTTGTTTGGTTCATCTCGCAAGTTTTGTGCCACCCTTTCACTAGTCTATCTAGCAGGCAGCACACCATTGTTGATGAAAAAATGTTGTAGCTGGATTTGCATTTATGTTTCTCCTTTGGTGGTATGCAGAGTACCTTTCAGTATCAAGAACCTCGCAGGGGCGAAGGCTCTAGTTAGGCATCAGCTGCACTTCTCTCTGTTTAATGAGCTGTGAGGGTGTTGCCTTCAGCAATGGGGTCTTGCTGTTAGTTTGTGGAAAGCAAACTATAGCCTTGGAAATAGCATGGATTGTTTCGGGGGCGGGCTCCCAAACAATATATTTGGCCAACAACTCAGTTAGGAGTAACTTATTCTTAGTATTGGAAGCTTCATTTGGTGGCAAGAGATGGGGCTTTGGCTTCCCTGTTATTTGATGTCATTGAGATCACCTTTATATATGTGTATCTTTTTCTGGAAATGGCTATTCTTTTGGAAGAATGAGACTGTTTCTTGAGTAGAAGTCAAAGATAGAATTTCTGAGAATTTATTCTGAAAATTATAGGCAGTGTCTCCTTATTTATATGATTGTTCTTGAATATGCCACTTATGTTACCCTAAGCTTTCTACTTTATATAATCTGAAAAATGACTGTAATAGTGCTATTATGTAAACAATGAGTAAAACACTTGACATTTACTCAGAAAACCCAATAAATAAGTTTATGCCTATATTATTGATTTCTGAGAATTGTATACACTTGTGTCATATATTTTGATCAAATCTATTCCCTACTCCTTCCCCTCCAACTTCTACTAGAACCAACCCACCAAGTCTCTTCCCAACTTCAGGTATTTCTCCTTTAACCTCCTGAATCTACTTGGTGCTGGGAGTATGTGTGTGGGCATGGGACCATCCCCTGGAGCATGTGCAACCTATCAGTGCCCATATCCCAGAAGAAAACTGACTGTCTCTGCCCACCAGCCATCAGTTACCTTTAGCTTCTCAGAGATGGAGGAGGTTTCATGAACCTGTGGATGGGTAGATTGTAAGCCCTAGAGTAGAACCTAGGACTATTATTTTGCCAAATATGCATAGTATCAAGTTTCCCTCTAAATTCATAGATTACATAAGATTTTAACAGAGTTCTTTTGTCAGTGGATGGAAGATAATACTAAGACAACTGGTCAGAGTACAAAGAATATTAGTTTTTATGATTTTACTTTAGGTTTTTTATTACATTTATTTATTGTGTAAATGTGTGCGAGTGCATGGGTGTGCATAATACAAAGTATGTGTGGAGGTCAGAAGGGAATTCAGTTGTCTCCTTCCACCAGGGATTGAATGCATGTCACTAAACTTGGTCACCTTGTGGTGAACTTTGAACTGCTGAAATCAGGCATGGGGAGCCCTTATTTCACTTTTATCTTGACCACTCTAAGCAAAGATACAATTTTGAAAGAGTTTTAGTTTTAGTTTGTGTATTTGACAACATTCTGTTAACAATAATTCATTCCAATGAGATAGTTACTAATTTGGAGCTACAGTGTGAGCATTGGATATACTTGAGTTTTCCTTTGTCACTTTTGGGATTGGGCATTCACAACTCATTGTGGTTTGGTTCCACTTCTCTCTCATGAACATTTACTTAATTTTGGCCCTACAACCAAGGTTATAACATGCCATCTTTTGGAAAATTTCAGTACTTGATCATTTTATTGGGAGACAATTTTACTTATTTATCCATCTTTTCTTTGCACTCCCATCCACAGACAGAACCAGTTAAAATGAACCAGTACAACATCAACATGAAAGGGGATGGAATGATGCATAAGAAACCAGCAATGACATGTGGCAGGGAATCTTCCGTGTACTTCCTCCAATACAGATTTGGAGTGTCTGAGGCTACACTATATTTGCATAAAATCTTAATAAATAAATGCCTCAAGAAGCATCTATTCTTTGAGCATATATAGTTGTTCTTGGACCCGGGGTTACCTATATAACACTTAAGTTAAGCTCTGTTCTCTTTATGTGCATACTTAGACATTGAAGCATAGACCATTTATTCTTACAGGTCAGGATCCTGTAAAAATTAATGAGATGTGTCAGAACAGTGCCTTTGGGGATGACAAAACCAATGGTGCTATTCCAGATGGAAGGCAAGGGCATGGAGGGCACTACTGACCTGGTTCAATAGGAAAAGTTTTTGTTCTCTGGGGACCCCTTGTTGTAGTTTTCTCTAAGGACAAACTTAGCACATTGTTCACTGCATGGCGAGATAGCTAGAGGCACAATGTTACTTCAATTCTTTCTTTCGTTAAACTTTTTAGAGCCCTTCTCCATTGTTCTAAACCTCTCCATAATGTGAGTTATGCTTTCACAAATATCATTTATAAAATTTAGATATAGAGAATGAGCAATCTTCATCACCAGTAGTTACCTGTCTTACTCTGATGCAATCCCTGACAAAAACAACTAATGGAAAGAAGGGATTATTTTGACTCATAGTTTGAGGTTAGTTCATCATGGTGAGGCAGCCATGGTCAGGAAGTGGAACGCAGCTCACTTTCTTCCTTTTTCCTGTTTGTTTAGTCTAAGACTCCAGTCCCTAACCCCCACCTCAAGAAACCCAGTCTGGCTAATCCCTCACACACAGACAGAGGCTGGTTTCATATGGTATTTTAGGTCCTACCAAGTTGACAATTGAGATTAGCTGTTACAGTTGTCAAAGGAGTCATTGCTTAGTGAAAGGTGTTGTGCATGATTCTTTTAAGTCAAGGCTTACAACTCTATTGCTTACATAGATCATGTGGGATCTATTGGTGAGTACAATAGATTGGATGGAGAGGTGGAGAGCACCATTCACATATTAGAATAAGTTCTTCTCATTCATCTTTAGTTGGTTAAAGTACCAGCAGACTGAGAGTTTATAAGTCTGAAATTTACTCTAGGCATTTCCACAAGTTGATTTGGTAATCCTGGGTGTTAGTGTTTTATCAAAGGTGAATTCCAGATTTAAGAGCAAACTTCCTCTCCACTACTCATCACATGGTGTTTTAAGTCAGAAGGAAGAAACACAGGAGCCAGGTGGAACCCGAAGCTCAGCTATAGTCAGAGTGCTTTCTAAGGAGGACTTTGAGAGTCATGCCTTAGGTTAAATTCCTAGTGTCCTCTAAACATCACCATTTACAACAAGAAGCAAGATGAAAGGGAAGTGTGGAGAGGCCGGGTGTGGACATTATAAATGTGTCTATAAAACAAGATAAAGGGTGATTGGAGAAACAAAAACAGAAAAAGGAAATTGTTCTGTGCTTATAAAATGATCTAAATTTTACTCTTATATAGAAGAGGAACATTAATTTTCAGTACAAGTTGGTTTCATACTAGTTTTTCATGTCAGACATGAGGGTTATGGTATTTTCTATATTAAATTACAGTATTTGTCACCTAATCTTTATAATACAAACACACACACACACACACACACACACACACAGATTCTTTTTCCTTTTTTATGAAGGCATCTCACTCTATTGCCTAGGCTGACCTTGAACTTATGGCCTTCTTGCCTTTGCCACACCCCCCAAATGCATTACAGGCATTTTCCACATATCCATCCATTGGTCAAGATTGTGTATGTGTTTGTGCACATATATGAAGGTGCGTGTGTACATGTGTATAGAGACCAAAAGTGGATCTCAGGTTCCTTGGCCAGTAGCCAGCTGCATTATTTCTTAAGACAAAATTTCTTACGATGTTATAAAAGGACAAACCAAACAGTAATCTTCATTTATAGATTGAATGACTATAAGTTACAGCATATGGGACAAATTCATGTCAGTAAAAAACATCACTGTTCATTTACATGCTACGTATAGTTGCTTTGAGTCTTCAGACAAAGGCAATATAACCCAGAAAACTATTTATACTTTGATAGTTCTCAAAACCAGACAATTCCTGTCAATCCTTTCCATGAAAAAAAAAAACACAAAAATATATGTTATGTCATACAAAGAACACAATGTAAAGGCAATCACAAGATGGTGTTCACAAACATGAATTTCTATAAGTACTGGCTAGACATGAGAGATGAAGCAAGATGTCATTCAAAACACAAGAGATGGGTGGTACCTACCCCACAGGGAAGGCCTTAGATAGCATTATAGCATTATAGTTTAGCTTCTTATGGTATTATAGCTTAGCTACTTTACAGCTTATATATAAAGCAACTTGGTAGTATTCAACTATTGATAATGAGATTGAATAATAGCTAACAGTTATTCTTCTTAGTAGCAGCAAGTGTTCTCTGCACACCAAACTTAGTTGGAAGGATCATCTCAAACTGATCCTCTGACCTCCACCTCCTGAAAACTGGCATTATCTGTTCATTACTATGCCCAGTGTATGCTGGGTATTGGAGCCAGGGACTTGTACATACATTCTGTCAACTGAACTGCATCCCCAGCTCACAGCTTACTACAGACAACTCTTTAGAAAAAATTTTTATTTGAAAAAAATTTCATATTGTATATTTTGATAATATACTTTACCCTTTCCTAATTCCTCAAAAATCCTCCCATCTTCCCTACCCACTCAACTTTGTTCTCTCTCTCTCTCTCTCTCTCTCTCTCTCTCTCTCTCTCTCTCTCTCTCTCTCTCTCTCTCAAAACAAAAACCAACATCAACAAAATCAAAACAGACAATCAGACAAACTAAAGAAGAAAAAAAAATTAAAACAAAACAAAAAGCACACACAAAAATCCCATGGGGTCCATTTTGTGTTGGTTAAATGCTCCTGAGCGTGAGACCTGTCCAGAGTATGGTTGATGTTCCATAAGTTACTTCACTGGATACAAGGTGAAAAAAAATTTGCAATCTTAAATCTCTGCTTAGAGGAAAGGCTTTTTTCTGCTCATAGGGAAGACTGATTGTGGACTTTTTGTGAAAAAAAAAAATAACAAAATGTTTGCTATGGCTGAATCATTATGTATTTTTGAGTTTGTTATATCAGTTGCTATTAATCTGATGCCAAAATAAATACTAGAAATGTCTAGTATTTAAAAAAAGAAAAGGAACAAAGAAACAAAGAAACAAGCAAACAAATGATTCCCAAATAAACTAAACTGTTTTAGTGGTGTGATTAGGAAAAGAGCTAAGTCAAGCCTGGAAAATGAAGGTCTGTGATATGTAGCTTCAAGGCATTGGAAAACAGATCTTTGACTTAATCTAAAAAATCTTGTGCCTAATAATACTGTAGCTTGGAGTGATGAGAATTAAACAGAAAGATTATGTATATTGAATTTTAATTTATTTTAGTATTATATTGCATAAATAGATGACTTTGGAGAAATTCTTAACCTCTAGCATGAATAAAGGAACAAAAAAAAATCTAGAAATCTGACTCATCTCATATCTGCTATTAGGTCCTCTCTAAAGCAGTTTGCTATGTGTCAGACACTTCTGAGAGCTCTGACATAAAGTCTAATCATAGCTTTATCATTCATTGTTTGATTGGAATTATGTATGCTATCTAGCAGGTAAATGGAGAAAGGTCATGAGTTGGGTGGCTGCCAGGAAGATAAAGTCAAATTCAGGAAGCTGAGACATTGAGAAAGCAGAAACTATTGGTAGGAAAGAAGTATGTGGTGGGGGCTCGGGGAAGAAAGGACCTGAGGCACAGGGATGTCTAAGGACAGTGCAGAATTAATGGAGATTGTGGAGAAGAGTTGATTTCCCTTGATGGTGAGGTACATGTTGTCAGCTTGGGGCTTTAAGATAAGCTGTGGTTCACAGAGAAAGTCCTGGCTAGTGCTGCCACTGAGGAGCACGTCTGGGTCCATGGCCATGCAGCAGCAGGGGTCTGTGCCAATGTCCATGGCTTGCATTACCACCAAAGATCATGTGGATGTCCCTGATCTGATTGGTCGCCTAGGACCATGTTGATGTCCAAGGGCTGCGAAAAGCTGGACCCACTGCTCACTGACCATGGCGTTTGGGAGAGCAACCCAGCTCCTTGCTTGGGCACCACAATATAGCTGTCCCTGGCTCAGGCATCTCCAACATCTTGGAGTCTCCCAGGAAATCCAGGCTTTGCCTTCACAGCTTCACACAATTGAAAAGGTGAAAAATAACTGTTATAGCTTGTTCAGGGTGGTTGGAAATAGAAATTGGTAGTTGGTCCCTAATCAATCTTACTAGATACTAAATTACTTAAGTATAGAATAAGCTTTATTTAGTTTTTTTGTATATGGTTTCAAAGGAATAGATAGATAATAGATAGAATAGATAGATGGTCTTCAAACACTTCAGAGATCCACAGAAAATGGCATTTAATAATAAAGGACTTTTATGACAGAGAGACATATCCGTTCCTGGCAGTACCTCCAGTCTAATTATGCGGGCATCAAGAAACGATAGTGGCAGATAGCCACTGCATTGAGGAACTTCGCTTATCTCTACTGCTGATGACAGAATGACCATCCAATATGATCAAGCCTGATACTGAGAAATTGGCTTCCCAGTCTTGCAGAGACCAGGTGGGCTAGTCTTTCAGGATTCATGCTTCAGAGTAGCCTGTGAGATGCTTTGAGCTGGCTGGCTGAAGGTGGGATGCACCTACAATGGAGAGAAACTTGTGACAGTCCAGAAACAGTCTGTCAGATGCCTTGGGCTGGCTGGCTGAAGACTGGATGCCCCGACAATGGATAGGAACTTGTGACTGTTCAGACAGTAAGCTCTCTGTCCTGTCAATACTTTTGGAAGTTGCTTGCCTACACTTCCTTCATATTAGATAGTTTTTCCTTCTGGGGTCTTTGATGGGGTTGAAGACTAGATAGCCACTGTATTAATATAAGTTTAGTTAAAAAATAATAAAACTTTAGACATTAGGATAAGAATCAGTAGCATAGGATAGTGGAATAATTTCTTAAAAATTGTTGACTACAAATGGACTGGTCCATGCAAATGTTGACTTAATGGATAATTCTTATTTTGTTGTATATAGCTTATTTTATTAAACAGAAAGGGGGAGATAAACCTGTTTTTTTATGATCCCAAGTATGGGATCGGAACGGTCTTGTGAGAGAACAGGTGATGTTAATCCACTAGAAGACCAACCACCTCACGTGGGAGCTTGATTGTTGCCAGCTGAAAAGATCCTGTGAACAGACTCTGGGAGGAGATAGATAAATGAGCCCAGAACTGGAGGCGGGACCTTTGGAGACTTCAGATAGTTTGACTGTTCATCGCTGCACTTCGAGACACTCCTAGAGAGAGAACTGCATGAGGGAAGGCTTCGGGGCTCTGACTCCCGCTGAGGTTCTGGGTTCTGGTTACTCCAGGTCCCAGCAGAAGAAATCCTGCTGACTATGCCAGGAGAATTGTTCCCCAGAACTAATATCCTTTCGGTTGTTATTGTGTTCCTTAATCCTCATTTCCTATGGTTTTGGTTAGTCAGGTTATAAGTAACATATGCTCGTTTAATAAGTTGTAGTAAAATATATTGGTAAAAAAACTGAGCCTACACACAATGATCTCTCTGGGCCTCCATGGAGGGACATCCTGACACAAGCCTGGCCTCAGGAATTTTCCTTGGCCATAGAGGAAGATGCCACAACTCCATTCTTGTGTCTTTGACTCTAAATCCACTACCACATGGCTGAAGCTACCAAATTCTGTTGTTTGTTGGGGCTGGAACTTGGCCCCTTTCCTTCAGTTAAATTTGCACTAGCTTTCTGTTGTAGATAGTTTCCTTCACTGTTTCAGTATTTCTTTAATTCATTTTCACAAGTTGGAAGCTTAGTTGGGTGGGGTCTCTCCCTTTATGCCATTTAGCATTAGGCTTTTCTTTAAACTTTTTATTTCCTTGAGCACTGGACTTAGCTGCATTACACTTTCTGGTGCTCCTTTTCTCCTCAACCTGTATCTTTTGTATTTCTCTTTGTCCAGCTGGCTATTATTATTATTATTATTATTATTATTATTATTATTATTATTATTATTATTACAGATTTGCATAAGAGTGATTACTACCACAGGACCCAATCTTGAAATCTTTGCTAATGTCATTAATCCAAAACTCTTTATCCTCAGGAAGATTTTTAAGATAAGGTCAAGAAGTAACCATATCCTTTGCCAAAATATTACAAAAATGGTCTGTCTCTTGGGCACTTAATAATATTCATCCCTTCTAAAAATTCTTGATCCAGGCCATAATAATTTACATTATTCTCAGCACCACTGTCGATGATCCTTCTAGGATGGCCCAGAATGCCCTGCTTAGAATGTCCAAACACTTTTCTAGTCCAAAGCCCCAAAGTCCACACTCCACCAGCAAGAAGCATGGTCATGCCTATCCCAGCAATACCCTGCTCCTTGTACTAACTCTGTCTTAGTCTGTGGTCTGTTGCTGTGAAGAAACACCAAGACAACACTTATTAAAAAGAGCATTGAATTAGGGGTTTGTACAATTTCAGAGGTTTAATCCATTATCATCATGGCAGTATGTAGGCAGGCACCAGAGCAGTGTCTGAGAGCTTTACATCCTGGTCCACAGCTGGGGGGGGGGTGATAAAGACACCTCAAAGCCCACCCCCAATGACACACATCTCCACACCTACTCCAAGACCACACCTCCTAATTCTTTGAATCTTTCAAACATCTTCACTCCCTAGTGATTAAGCATTCAAATATATGAGCCTATGAGGGCCATTCTTATTCAAACAAATGTATTTCTGAATCTTGGTTACAGTAAGTAAATCTGACAATCAAATATCTCTGGCTTTTCCAGATACATTTTTGTACAAATCAGATGATTGCATGCAGGTATACAGTGACTTAATTGTAATATGTTTTGTTCACTCATCTTCATTATATCTTTGCCTATTAACTTTGTGATTAACTTTTGATAACGTAAACAATGAGAGTGAAAACATGAAATGAAAATTAAAATGGAATGCAATGGTCATATTGGGAGCTTTTCTTTTTTGGCAGAAAATGTGTCAGTGTCCCCTAAAGAAAAATTTCCATGCATTACAGAAAATGAGTCTAACCATCTGTTGTATCTACTTTCCTTTTTTTTCCCATTTGTTTTCAGATTTGACCCTTAATCCATTTATTCTAGAATATTATATGGAAAAATAAACCATGACAGAGCTTATAGAAAGAAAATAATTTTGGTAGAAAATTGGGCCTGTCAGCTCCTTCCTGCTCCCAGGCTGCCTTAGACTTGAGTGGCACCTGCAACAGAATGGTTGTCAGCAGTCTCACTTGCATGGACTTTGATCCCTTGTCCCTTCTTCTGTCTCAGGATAGTTGACTTTCTGCTTGTCCACATAGTTTAACTACAGCATAATCTTCTAGGGCATGAAAGTGAGAACAATATTTATATCTCCACTATAGCTTTATGTTTTCAACTCTACTCCCTCATTATCACAACAGTGACGGCAACCTCTAGTCATTGCCACTGTCCTTCAGATGAAGTAAGTAAAACCCAGGAAGGACACAACACCTCCCTTAAAACACTGAGCCTTAGGAAACTAGGCTTCCAGGTTGCAAGGCTTGGCCTCTTCCCACTTAATCTTATTTCCAGGGCAAGATTTTCAAGAGACTAGAACACCATGGGGCAAGTCCTACGTTGCGGATCCTTCTGTGGCCTCAGATAAGAAAGAATATAGCAATTATTAATCCACTACAACCACTGTGAACAATGCAAAAGCATGTGCAAATCATAAGCATACATAGAAATATTCATAATTGGAGGCAGGGCTTATAATGGATCTGGATTAAATCCACCAAGTACAAAGATTTGGCTTGACATCTGAATGAGTGGTGGGGATTCATCTTTGGCTGATGTCATCTGCTCCTCTTTATTATGACACCCTCTTATCATCCATACGCTAGTCTCTCCTAGCTCTGATTCATAGGTGTGCCTATTTAACATGCCGAAGCAGACTGGGTCTCCAGGTTCTCCTAGCATCCTTCAGTCCCTACCTGTTACATGGCATGGCTAACATACCCATCTTCTACCTGAACTTTCAGGACTACATAATCCCTATATTTTTGGTTCTCTCTCTCCTCTTTCTGTGAGCATACTTTCTTTCTCTGTGTCACTCCCTCCTTGTTTTCTGTCTCCTTGTCTGCACAGCAACTTCCCTGACCTCCTCCTGTGAGCTCAGTGAACCTGCTTGAGAGCTGCCCCCAATAAACTCGCCTTTATATGCTCTTGCTTGGCTTGAATTGGCTCGTTTTGTCGGTGGAGAATGCCTGTCACTGAGAGAACTGAATATATGAAATGCTGTGTTTGACAGTTCATTGGGCCTGATGAAGCTGTGTTCACAGAATTCTTAAGAAAGTTTATGTAGCAGAAACTTTACTGCTAGTATGGCATTTCTGTGGCTTTGCTGCAACACGACCTTTACAAGGTTGGAGAAAGACTGAATCTGAATGATTTAGAGCAACTTGCCAACGGCATTTGTAAGCTGCTAAACACTCAGAATGGGTTGAGAGAAGGGCCTTGTACACAAAGGTATCTGTCTGGGTCACTCAAAGGAAAATATGACAAGATCTGGGTAAAACCAGAGTACCTAAAGGGAGAAACAAATGTGAGAAATGCAATTTGGTGCTTATGAGCTTCTGGAAGGCTTCAAAGACCAAACAACAGCTTATATAGTAGGAGTGAAAGAAGGATTTAATCACTAAGCAATATAGGGGAAAACCTTGAAACTTGTCTCAGAGGTAGGCAACCATTTAGCCAAAGTGTACATCTCTCCCTTTGGGGTGACTCAGACAAGGGTCTTATCAGCATCACATGGAAGCAATGGAAAGGCAGTGGTCCATCCGACCACAGTGACAGGTCAGACAAACCTGTCAGGTCAAGGACACTAAAACTAGGTGTGGCATGAAAGGATGCTCTTCCTTGGCCCTGGGCTTGTCAAAGCAGTGCAAGGCAACTTCAGTGAGCTCACTGGGGTATGGAGATGAGCTCCTCAGACAGCCTAGGATGGGGAAGAGAGATGGCTCATGGGGAAGGACTTTGGCTTCTAGAAATAAGGTAGCAGTTTCCATCTATGCCACTGGACCCAGAATTGCTCTTCTGAGTAAGTCATTGATACGAATTATGGGGTCATTTTTTTTCCTACAATGGAGTTTGCTATTTGTGTGTGTGTGTGTGTTCCTCTCATAGCTGCTGAAACTAAAAACAAATTGACACTGGACTAGATGACAGTAAATTTGTAGGGGGGGGGGAGGGAGGGAGATTTCAACATCTTAGCCCTTGAGGGCTTACAATTTGGAAGAAAAACATCTGTAAGAACTGTAAAAACAGCAACAAGGAAGGAAAAAAGGTCTTTTGCAAAGATATTATGGCTTCTGGTTTGTGTTTTTATGAGAATCCCGTGTGTGCGAACCTTTGCGTCTCTGCATCTATGTGCATTTCTTGTGCTCTTTCTTCACCTCTTTTTCTTGTTCCACTGTTTCATCGTATTCTTATTTGTTTGTTTTTTATTTATCTTATTGTATTTTTTATTATTCTTTATATGCCTGTTTGTTTTATGATGAGAGAGAGAAAAGATATGGATCCAGATGGGAGGGGAAGTAGGGAGGAACCGGAAAAGCAGGAGAAGGGTAAACTGTATCAGAATATATTGTATGAAAAAAGTCTATTTTCAATATGGAAAAAAAACCCAGCAGCTAGAGTTTAAGTGAATGTACCTGTGTGTGTTGAAGAAAGTACTTCCCAGGGGCAACCGTGCTGTTACATGAAAATTCCAGTGCCAGGAGTGACCTACCACCCAGTGAGTCACACACCTTTTAAGACTTCTGCTGTCCTCCCATCACCCTATACACACTCTATACAGGCTACTGCTACTGCTACTGGTTGCATGACAAAGCTAGACTGTTACTATCTGCTGCTGGAGGTACTGTGTGTTTGTCTGTGGGACATGGGGCAATCAAGCTGGAACTGAACTAAATGCTCCCTCCCTGCTGGCTGGACTGCTCGAAGATTCAGTGGCCTGTGTGTGTGTGAGTGTACATGTACATACACACAAGTATGTATGTGTAATATATATGATACTAATTTAAAAAGAAGAGGTCATAGATTTGAGAGGGAGTTGGAGGAGAAAAAGTATGAGAGGAAGAGGGTGGAAATAATGGAAATATAGTACTTATGAATCAAATTCTTTTTAAAAATTAAGTTCCAATAAAATATGTCTAAATGTATTCCATTTCATTAAATTGTCCAATAATTCTTCCATTCTATAAGTCTTCCATAGTTTATCATTTTAATATGTTTTAATATTCGAGTTCTTGCTTTGGGATATTATTACAAAATTAAACCAGACTTAAATGTGTATTTATTTATTTATTGCAAATGCTTTGTTTCTATCATATGGAGAATGTGGTATTAGAAAGTTCTACCTGATGCAATATTCTCATTTATTGTTCCATTTCTTTCTGTGTCTTAAATGTATTATAGCACTGAGTGTTTTGTTCTCAGATATGTTATAGCATTAACAGAATAGAAAATGCTAGTCAAAGAGAGATAGTAAGCCTACACAATGGCCCTTTTTTTGATGTAGACTGTCAGAGCAGGTTACGGCACATAATGAGATGTCACAGCCTGTGAGACATGCAAAGCCAGTTAAGAAAGCCTAACAGCACTGCAAAGTGACTTAGCACTGAAGGCGATAAATCTGGGAAATCCATTTTCTGTCATTCTATTTACAGGATTGAAAATAGGTAGTTATCAGAACTTCAGTGAAGGTCAAGTTCTTCATTTTAAAGGACGCATAGAATCTCTTTGGAAACAGAGTGCACTTTCTTACCCAACTGCTGCTCAAAGCACTTGTTGTCAATCAGCAGAAGAGACTGGGCTAGCACCTTGGTGTCCCATACAAATGGGGCCTACAAGCATAACGGTTTAAACTATGCTACTTAATTTGAAATCAGATTTCTCACTGCTTAGGTAGTTAGGAGTCCTTGGCTTTGCTTTCTATCTTTACCTTGGCTATAGGTAGGGTCAGGAAATGGCAGCTATGAGTGAAAAACGCAAGTGTGTCAAATTGAGGAGACAAGGCTTCTTTTGGTGGAAGGGGGGAAACACATGATTAATTCCAACTTGTTAGAATTTACCAAGTCTCTGCAGTTCATTAGCCTTGCCCCCTCTTCACACTTTACACTTAGATAAAAGGTAAGCTGCATCAGGGAGAGCCACCGTATGCAGAGCAGAGCAGGATATGACAGTCTTCTTTTAATAACAAACAGCGTTCGCTTGCTCTCTAGGAGGCAGACAGTATGAAGTGCAGCAAAACCCGTAATTATGCTCTCAGCAGGAGACCTGTGTTGAGAGTGACAGTAAGCATCTCTAAAAACCTTCCACGTTAAGGCTGCTTGTCTTAATTATATGTATTAGGAGTCTGTGTCTTCATATTTTTTGCCTTTTAGAATTCAAAGAAAAACCCCTAATTATAACTTGGACTTCAGTAAATTGGGCCATATTTAAACAATGGGTGTTTGGCTCTTTCCTCGGGCACCGCAATGCCTCGGACTGGCTATGGCTGGTATGGAAGCCAAACTGGCTCATGCTAGTGATTTGTTTCTGTTGCCTCCATGACAGAGAAAAACAAAACAAAACAAACATAAGCTAAACAAGACAATGAATTTACTCATCCCTCCCCTTACTCTAGTCAGTAACGATGAGGGAAACGACTATCTCTTGAGCTATTCTTACATACGGAATCACGTGTTATCTGTGTGCTATTAATATGTATGGAGCTAGATGGAGGTTGGATTTATTGTCTTAGATTATATTTTTGTCTTTGTTCTGACCCTAATTATAGTAAGGAGCGACAAATGTTCCTTGTTGGCTTTAGTACAATTGCACAGGACTCCAAATTTTAGGCTGTGTTGACTAGCAGACTTCAGAACTGTAGGGAGCAGTCCTGGTACATTCATCACAAAGATTGTCCCCAAGCATGGGGACGAGTTTACTGAAGTTTTCTTTGATATATACTTCACTTGGTTTATTGAATACAAGTTTTACAGTTTTTCAGCTGCAACAAAAATGCTCACAGAAAAATAGAGAGGAAAAACTCTACCATTCTGTTGTCCTCAGATTATAATTATATTACTTACATGGGGACTGTGAATTTCTCTGAGTGGGTGGCTTAAAGGATGGCACTTTGTAAGTTTTCTGTGCACTCAACAAATATGGCCATCATTACTTTCTCATTTAACGTGCGTAAATCAAAACAGAGTGTTAAAAAGTGCAGCGTGAAGCTGGTCGCAGTGGCACAGGCGTCAGTGGCATAGTCCCACTACTCAGGGAGACAGAGGCAGATGGATCTCTGTGAGTTCAAGTCCAGCCTGATCTATAAAGTGTGTCTAGGACATCCAAGGCTACACAGAGATGCCCTGTCTCAAAAAAAAAAAAAAGTTGCAGCATGAACTAGGTAGATGGCTGATGGGTAATCGCCATATTCATATGACGACCTAATGAATCAAGTGCTATAAAAAGGAGTTGACCCCATGTAGGGGGGGGGAGCAGGGGGGAGGGAGAAATGGGCACTGCCTCTGACATGAACTCTACTCTGGAGGCCAGGATTTCATCATTTTCCCTTGGCGGAGTGGCCTTCTGGGCACACAGAGGAAGGTGATGCAGGCTATCCAGATGAGACCTGATAGGCTGTGGTCAGAACCATCCCCATCCCCATCAGAGGACTAGAGGAGGGGAATAGGGCACAAGAGGGAGGGAGGGTGGGAACCCAGAAGATATGAGTGAAGGCATAACAATCGGGATGTAACATGAATAAATTATAATAAATATATATTTTTTAACTGAAAAAAATACTCAGCATGATAAAGTGAAATGTATCATGTGATCATTCTATCCAAAGAGGAAAATCTTAGTCTCATTGTCCAAAAAGAATTATTTTAAATGAATAATTTAATCTATCTAAAATGCAAAAAGTAAAATAAATAAAAAATAAAAAGGTAACTCTCACTTATATGATAAGTAATTCCAATAAACTCATTTGCTTATGAGGCTGGAGAAAAGTGAGTTGACTGGATTTAATTCTGTAGTTCTCTTTGGCTCTATTCCTGGAAGTTGTGATGCACCTCATGCCTGCACAGTAGTATGGAAGTCAAATACTTGGGTATTGCAGTCTCAAGCAGAAAAGGAACTCACAGTGAATATATTTTACTATTTTTAGAATTTATTTCTACAAGGTGAATTTCTGCCATCTGCCTTTAAATAACCAAAGTAAAAAAATCAAAATGCTCTTAGAATATCTAGTCTCTTCTTGGTAACTTGCTATCCTTCCTCTGAGTGCCGCCAGGCCTCCCCATCGAGGGGACGTGGTCAGAAAAGGGGCACCAGAGTTCGTGTGAGAGTCAGATCTCACTCTCCACTCAACGGTGGAGAATATCATGTTCGTCGGCTAGGTCTTGGTAGGGGTTCGAAGTTTACTGCCTATATTCTCCTTGGCTGGTGCCTTAGTTTGAGGAGGACCCCAGGACCCAGATCTGCCTGTCATAAAGTTCTTCTTGTAGGCTCAGGGGAAGGGCTAACAATCGAGATGTAATATGAATAAATTAAAAAAATTAAAAAAAATATTATGATGCATTCATAATGTATAACTCCAATAAACAATGAAATTTAGCGAAATAGAAAAAAAATTAAAATGGTTTCAAAGGGGTCTAAATAAATGCTGAAGAATCTAGAAACTATTTGCATAGTTATTGGTGAGCCCTCCACCTCCCTGAAGTTTATAACTTAGGTTTTCCAACTTTTAATTTTATTGAAATACCAATTTAGTTTTCATTATTGTTGGCTTGAGGGAAACAATCAGTGGTTCTAAAGTTAATAATAGTTTTATAGGCGAGGCTCATGGATTTTACAGTGATAGGGATCTGTAATCTAAATAATGGCATTTTTCTAATTAAGCAGCAATTGAATAAACAATAAAATCAAGGATGAACTAGTCATTTATTTTGATGTGTTTAGTTCAATTTAGTTTATATTTCCTAGAGTATTTGTTATTTCTCTGTTGAATAATTTATAAAAGTAATGAGTAACATGAATCATTGGGACAGTTTTTTTTTTTTTTGTATTTTATCAAAATAAATTGTTTGATGAAAAAATGGAACCAGGTTTACAGAGGCAGCCAGAGACATTATTTGGTATTTTAGAATAAACACTATGTAATAAGCTGCAACCTTTTACATAATCCATCTCAACGTGGGATCACTTCAAGAGAAAACTTTGTACTGGAATTAGCAGAAACCACAACCACAAGAGTCAGAGTTGGTTGAAATGGAAAAGAAAGCACCAAAGGCTCTCATGGCATTAAGTGTGGTGCGTTGACATCTTATGAAAGCAGAATCTGTGTTAGCTATGCAATAGAGGGATTATCTTACAATTTCCAAAGTTTGGTCAAACCATATTAAAGAAAATCTATTAATATGAACAATACAATTTTACCTTTTTCTAGAAGTGAAATGGTAGAAAAGACCATCTCTGGAAGTCTCAGCAAGTTGTGTAGTGACAATAGAGAAGCCTCAGAACGCAGACTCGGAGTGTTTGTCTGATCTTATTTCTTGTGATGATATTTAATGATGAGCCATCCTGTAGAACCTCAGAAATACACCACTTTATAGTTTCAGGGTTCTTTTTTTTTGAACTCTCAGTTTTCTACTTTACATGCAGAGTCATATGTCAGCTTATGCTAATAAGATACTGATGGGTTATCTCTGCAGACAAAATAAGCCAATCGAAGCCAGATTAAAAGTATAAAAAAGGGCAGGTTTACTTGGCAACTGAAGCATCTGAGTTCAGCAGCCTCAAGGACAAAGCCAGGGGAAGTAGCACCCTCACTTATGGCAGGCAGGGTTTCTAAGGATTGCAGGTAAAGAAAGATGAGGGGTTGCCTCCCACCTGCTGGACTTGGGGAACCAGTAGCTCCAGGTGAGGGAGTTGGGGCATCCTCAGGAATGTGGAGGTTTTCCTTTGAGGGTGCAAGGTTGGAGAAAGGAGTAGGATTTAACAGACCATGCGGGGAAGGGGGAGGGCAACCCAAGATGCCAACCAAACAGATACTGCCCAGTTTTGAATTTTCTTGTTGAAGCTCTTTGTCCTATTATTCTACTTTGAGAAGGTTTAGCAAATATCACTGTCAGGAAAGCCTTCCTAATTAATTTGCATTTCAATACAACCCATATTTTGATTCTTTTTTAAAAATAGAAATGAATGACAATTGGTTTAAATGACTGTCGTGTAACCATTTTATATTATTTTTATCGGAAAACTTTTTTCCCTTTTTCTTTTTTGTCTATTGAAAGCATTAAATAGTCCTTCTTTTCTTTATGTTAGCTATTAGGTTTTCTTCACTGATGAAATAAGCCAATTTAAGCCGAATTAAAAATACAAAACGGCAGGTTTATTTGGGACAAGTTAACTAACCTTAGGGGAGCAGACCAGAAAAAGTTGCGACAGACTATGGCCAGGGAACTTTTTATGGATTGTAGGCAAAAGAAAATGACTTGTCTGCCACACGCTGGGCTTGTGCCCAGGTATGGTTATCTAGGATGGGGGCTTAGGTGGCTGGCAACTTCAGGTGAGGGGGATTGGGACAGCTGTCAGGGATGTCAGGAATGTGGGACCAGGCTTTTGGGGAATGGAATTTACCAGGCCCTGTGGGAGAGGTGGGGCAAGGCAAGGAATCCAACTAAACAATCTCACCTTTTTGCGTGTCTGGGTGCCTCTACAGCCTGCTGAAAAGGGACAGTGTTGGGCTGGAGAGCTGGGAGTTGGTGGGTCTGTGGTTATCAGGATGTTTAGGTGAAGAAATTATTCAGATAACATTTAAGGTATGTTGAGACGGTTAGCATTCTGCTTCTGTCTGCCTACCTGTGATGTCATTGCTTATCTGCCACAGGGGCGTGGCCCTGCCCAGGCCTATATAAAAGGGCAAACTCTCTCTACCTGCTTACTCTCTCTCTCCCTCTACCACTTCTCTACTCTCTACTGCTTCTCTCTGTCTGTCTGTCTGTCTCTGTCTGTCTGTCTGTCTCTCTCCACTCCCTCTCCACTCTCTGTCTCTTTCTATTCTCACTCTTATTCTTCCTCTGTCTCTGTCTCTCTCTGAAGTGTCCCTTCCCCTTTTCCTCCCCCCTCCCCCGCCAAATGCTCATTTAATAATAAAAGAGACTTTCTCTGATGTTTTACATTTGAACTTGGAAAGAGTTTTTACGTGTGGTATACTCTAAGTTGTTGTCATACTTTGTGCCTTACCCGTTGCTTAGTTGTATTAATTTTATCCTTTCTAAAATATTCATTGCTGCACAATGCCTGTAGATGCTGTAAGTGCAGCAGATGTTATTAATGGGAAGAACTAAACTGCTGTTTATGTTTAGAAAACTCATTAAGGGTAAGAATATTGGTATTTAAGTAAATGAATTATACTTAATAGTAGTCATTATATGTTTATCTCACCTATACTTTAGAAATATGTGTTTATGCATATATATGATATATATACATATATACATATATACGTATACACACACACACACACACACACACACACACACACACATATATATATATATATATATATATATATATATATATATAGTGGTGCATGTGCCCATGTGTGCCTATAGAGGCCAGAGGGGACAAGGGGTGTCCTGCTCTATTGCTTTCTGCCCTATCCCCTTGAGACAGGGTCTCTTGCTGAATTTGGAGTTCACTGTTTCATTTGTTTGTGTTGTTTTGTTTTGTTCCTGGCTGGGCTGGCTATTCAGCAATCACCAGTGATCCTCCTGTATCTCCTCCCCTCCCAAGTCCACTACTAGGGATCCAGGTAAATGAGGCCATTTTAGACTTGTGTGTAGGTTTTAGGAATCTGAACCCAGGTCCTCAGGCTTGCGCAGCGAGTGTTCCTGCTCAGTGAAGTCTTTCTAGCTCTCATCTACACGTTTGAAACTCTGGTTCAGGTTGTTAATGATGCCAAGGAATTTGATTTTAATGATTTTATGCCATATTAAGGAATTAAATGTTTTTAAAACAGTTGCTATTATGTGATCTTTCAGTAGCATTTACAAGTGTACCTTCTTATTAAAAGATGAGTTTGGACAACATTATGGCTTAAAATGGAAGAGTTTAGACTTGTACTTTGCTTTTGAGGTAAAGGTAGTGCAGTGCATTTCTTACACATGAAAACCTATGTTCCATGTCTTGATCTCGGTTCTTGGTATCATTGCTTCTTAAAGAGATTTAGGGATGCTGGCCCAGTCAGTAAAGAACTGTTTGCACAAGCCTGGGGATTTGAGTTTGCATTTTTATTACCTATGCACAAAGCTGACCATGCCAGCAGGTGCTTGTATTCCCACTTCTGGGGAGACAGATATAGTAAGGTCCCTTGGGTTTCCTGGCCAGCCAGTCTAGCTGAACCAGTGAGCTCTAGAAACAAGGAGATACCCTGTCTCAAAAAAGAAAGTTGGAGAACAATTAAAGATGACACTGATGTCGACACCTCTGACATACATATGTACATGCATGTGAACCAGTGTTTGCAACCAGATATTTTCTCAATCCAATTTGGTAACTGTTTAAAGACCAGGTCATGACAGCCCAGTTGTTTGGGGGCATACCATGAAGCTCAAGTAAATGAGTGAACTTACAGTGAAAGGGCATAAGGGAAGAAAAGAGTTAGGAAACAGGTGAAGTTGAACTTGCCATTTGTTCTGCATTCTTTTGAATTTGTTTTCATTATGGCCGAGTGAAACTGCCACCTGGCATGTGCATGTCATGCTCTCTCCCCGTTCGCTGCATTTCCCAGAGCTCCTTCAAGCCTCTTCTTTCTTCTTCCCTGGATTTACTTTGAAGTATAAGTTGGAATACTGATTTAGGATGGTCTCTTAGTTTTAAAGAGCAAGTCTGTGTTTTCCACTCAGATATGTTTATAAGAAACCTGGGGCAGTGCCACTTGAGTAGAGGAATTTCTTGACTCCAAAATTTATGAGTCTTCTGTCTATTAGAAGAAAAATATGGAATTTTCCTTCCTTAAGACATGTTTTTGTTGGGAGAGACTCTTTGCCATTGCTGCTTAAAAGTGATCCCCAAATAGCAAAACCTCATGAATCTTTGGCTTGCTTGCCTTGGAGCAAGGCCAGAAGCAGTATGTTGTCAAGATAAACAGCACTCAGCCTAAAAGAATGGCATAGAAATTTCTCAGGTGGACTGTTCCTGCTTTCCTTCTGGCATGGACTGTATTTCACAGTGTCTTACAGATAAAGCTGAAGAAAATCCAGTGTGAAGTAACTTTATTTTATGATACTTGTTTCCTGGGCATTTTATCAAAGTGTGTCTCAGACACACTAAAGAATGTGGTTCTTACTACTGGAATTTGTTGCTTGAAACGTGTGTCCCTGCTCTTCTCTGTAACCCAACCAGGAGTCTCAATGTCTGTTGTGTTTAGCATTATATCTTATATCCGTGTCTTATCACAGAGTGTTGCCTGGATCATGTTAAGTATATATTGAGTATATGAACTCAAGTCCCTGTCAATCAAAATTTGATGAGAATCATAAATTTTGGGTCCTGAATAATGTACATGATGAAGCATTTGATCTTTGTAAATGAACATGCTTAAATATTCCAAAAGACCACACTATGCTACGTAATCATCTCTTTTTCAATCAAAATGTTTTTTCTGCGTGTCCAAAATTAGTTTTGTGCCAAGAGTTAACATATAGCAATGAGCTATATCAGACCCTAGAAATATATCAGCGTTCACAGGGCCTTGCCCTGCCCTCCTGTTTTGTGTTGGGAATTATGTAATCACAAAAGTATTTACAAAATAAGATAAATAATGTAGAGACCAGAATGGTCAGAGCAGGGAGATGTTTTATATTTCTAAGGAGTAGAAAACCTTCCAGAGATTTCTAAGAAGCAAGGGTAGCTAGGACATCAGAAGGTAAAGTTTCCTTATGTACTACATAAAATTTTGTGTGTGATGGTGAGGAAATGAAGAGAGCAGAGAGACAGAGACAGACAGACAGGAAGACAGGCACACAGACATGATAGATAGATAGATAGATAGATAGATAGATAGATAGATAGATGATAGATAGATAGAGAGCTGAAGAGGCATTTTTTATTCCTCTGTCTGCTGCGATTGGAGACCCCTGGGTGAACAACTTAATCTTTGAGGCCTATGTTGTCCTCTGTTGGTGAGGTCTTAGGTCAGGTTTCTGGAGCTTAGTGGCAAGCTTGCTTTGTCTGGAGTGCAGCAGGTGGCTTGGTATAATAGGGATGTATTGTTTTAGAGACCCTGATTAAAGGCATTGGTGAAAGGCATTAGCTATTTCTCTTTTCTCCTGTAACATGACTCAACTGTTAATCAAGAACAATACTCCTAAAGGTTGGCTGTAGACCTTATTTTCCAAATGCACAAATGTGTCATTGAAAGCATTGAAGAGAAATAGGTCGTGTTTATGGTTTCAGAGAGTGATGCATTACTAAAAAACATTACATTCCTTGAAGTTTTGTACATAAATAAAATCTATTTCTCAGTTTAATTTTTTTATTCTAAGCCAAATTTACAACTTTTCTTCCAGAGTCACTTGTTTCTGGAGGTTTGTTGGCATCTGCTTCAACATTCCAGCCTTGGCTTATTGTAAAGCTCCTCTGTGTGGGCACTTTATTAGTCCAAGGCTTCTCTGTAAGCTGAGGTGTCGAGCAGACTTGGTGCTGTCTGTATAACCTTTGCAATTATTTGAAACCTTATGCAAACCCAATGAATCCTTAAGTTGCAGGGTCACCAAGATTTATTAGTAATCCAAAAAAAAAAAAAAAAAAAAAAAAAAAAGAAAAAAAAAAAAAAAAAGAAAAAGAAAAAAAGAAAACCCAACAACAACAAAACAAACAAATAAAAAACAATGAACAGAGTAGTGGAAACTTGAGTGGCCTCGTGTGCAGGTTCCAGGCTGATGTCAAATAAAGCTGTTCTTTACAGCTTTAGCCTGTATACTCTCCACAATCTGCTTTCTGACTACCTTGAATGCCACTTTTGTTTTTCATTTTTGTGCATTTTTGTTGGAGATTTCACTGTTGGAGATGATTCCTAAATGCAGTGCTCAGGTTTCACTTTATGTTTCTAATTGCAGGTAGGCTGTGTGTTGTCTTGTGATAGAAGTATATGTTTTAGCCACACCTTGCCCAGGTGTGAGTGGTGGTGTAGTTGATCGTGTATTCCATGTCAGTGAATGAGCAACATATGATTTATGAGGTATCTTCAAACAATAGTACCCCCAAACAGGCATATGGGTGGATAGTTTGGTGGAACTATGACCAGGCCCTCTGGAAACCTAGTTAGAGGTGGTCCCTAGAACCCCGAGGGAGGGCTAAGTGCCTCTTGCTTGTATTGGCCTCACAGAACACACACATGAACACACACATGACCAGAGTTGAGTGCACATATATTTACCCAGCCCAAGGGGCTGTAATAGTCATCACGTCCTCAGGGTGGGGTTACAATCACTTTGTGGAGTAGGGAAGAGTCCGTCCCACCCTAATGACCTTGACACCAAAAGAGGAGGATACAGAGCCTGAGCAGCGGCTGTTTGCATCTCTTCCTTGCCACTCATGTGGAATGATTTCCCTGTTACTGTCTTTGCAATGTATAGGCGCGGTTTGTATTCCAAGTTTTAAGTTTACTACTTCTGTGATCATGAGCAAAATTTTTTCACTTCCGTGTTTGAATGCTTCATGGGTAGTGAGGATAGCATAGTACCTGCTCAAGACAGCTTTTTGAAAGATCAGATTATGTAATGGGCTTAAAGGAGCATGTATTACCATACCTGGGAACAGTCACAATCATGGCTATAAATGTTATGATAGTAGACCCTTGACAAATAAAAAATCCCTTTATTTTCCCCTTCCTTGAGAATGATATGTGACCCGTTTTCTTAGGTGAATTAGCAAGTTCACTGGGACCACTCTTTCCTGCAATGATTAAGGGCAAAGTGAGAATGGTCCCAGGGTCTCTGATTTTCTTTCTATGGATCCCTGTGGCCTGTAGCTCTGTAGTAAGGATGGACATCAGGAGCTCTGTGAGCCTGTGGAAATTGGACTGCTGCTCTCCTTCTGTACCAAGGATAGTGATGCGGGCATTATGCGTCAGTGATGCCCCATGTGCTTGTCTCCCAGGTGGAAGATCAGGTTAATGCCTGCCGCTCTGGCACCCCAGTGTCCTCTTTACATCCACTGCCAAGGGAACTCGATGGATTTCACTTTCCTTATTTGAAAACCTGAACTCCCTTCTCCTCAAATATTTCTTCGACTAATCATTTCCCTTACCCTCCCCAAATTCCCCTGACTTATCTTAAATATGTAAAAGAATGTAAGTAGGATGACACATCTTTTGAAGAATGAGGTGTTCTATGTTAATGGATTTTCCAGGTGAAATTGGCACCACGCTGGGCTTGCATTAATAATTTCATAGAAATGGTCATAAGTAGACAATCTTTTGATTCCTTAGGAATATTTGTATGCGGTGGATAACTTAACTTTTCGTGATTAATTATGAACCACTGCTGTGCTATATCACAATATTATAATGTTGCCCTCAAAGCCTGCTAACACAAGTTAAGTGGACTAGCTCCACGTAGTAATAATTCCAGTTTTCTTGCTTTGTGTTTTGGTTGTTGTTGATGCTACAATTTTATAACTAGATCATGCACACCAATGAAGAATGCCATGGTTGCTCACATTCTAAAATGCAGCAAAACAAATTATCTGCACAGTAATATAATCTAGAGGATTTATGTGCACAGTTGTCTAGCAAACACGTTGACATACTATACTAGGTGTGAATATATTGCTTGTGATACTTTATATCTAACATAAATATAAAATATTCTTGAATCCCAAGCCATCCATATGTTTTTACTCACTCTCCTGTAAACTTTAGCTCGAGATGTCGTAGCGTATTAGGCACTTTGATGTAACTGGTTTGTGTATCTCCAGGATGAGCTGAAGAATATCACACATTATTGAGAATTACATTTGTTGCTACAGCTAAGTTTCTTCGTAAAGCAGAAGATACATATAAATTCTTGTTTAAATGAAAGCTTTCCTAGTTTGACCCCTTGGCAAAAGCATATCCTGCCTAGAGGTAACACTGTGTCCAGAGACTCATAGAGTGAGTGATCTTGATTTTTTTCACAGCTGGCAAATGGAATCTGCTGTCTGAAACCTAATCTCACTCAATCAAAGACCAAGCAGAGTGGTAAACAGACAGCACCAGATTTTTTCCTCCCAATGTCTTTGCTCTGCCTTTGCATAGATTGCACACCCAAGTGAAAGTCAGCTCGTTGATTTAGTTTAGTGCCAGGTGAGATGGCCAGAGAATCGTGATGGTGCCGCTGGTGATGGATGATAAGGTGCGCAGAAATCTGGTCCTGTGACTGCTTCAGGCTGACAGTAGGACTGCAACAAGGGGTTAAAAGGCTGAAATGTTGGCCAAGTCTGGGAAGAGCAAGCTATTGTACTTGCTGTTCAGGATCTGTAAGACTATCTGCAGCTAAGAAACTGCAGGTCCAGCTGATTGATGCAGTCTGTGAGGTTTAGGTTGGAGCACCTGCATTCTGGATGCAGGACCTGGCAGAATGCTGGGAACATATATATGTATGTGTGTGTGTGTGTGTGTGTGTGTGTGTGTGTGTGTGTGTGTGTTAGGGGCAGAAGATAAAGTTAAGGAGTTACATTTGGATGTTTAGGCCCATTGTCTTAGTAGTTGGGGAAGGGGAGTCACAAAACTGGGGGATGGGGAAGGAATGCCACTCTCTGAAATGTGTGACCTGTGGATTCGAGTAGATCTCCTGAAGTTAACAAGAATCTTTTTAAGTTAGACAATTTAAGATCTGATTAATGCTAAAGCTCTAAACCATCTAAACACAACTGCAGTACAGTAGGGAAAGAGTTTTTATGTACCTTTACCAACCTTACAACACCTTCTCACCCTAACACACTTCTTAGATCCTCAGACCTTACGTAAACGTTACACTTTTCTGAGAAGGCAGCTGAAGCCTTGGTTTTTGTTGTTAAACTGATCTTCAAACCCGTCACAGACCTGAGAAAGGTAAACTGCCACAGAAAGCATAGTCCAAGTGGTCTAAGTATTGATTAATATGAGGACAGAGGCTTACCTATTATCCAGGTAGCTTCCCCGTAGGCTCCGGTGGAGTCAATGGCTTCATTGTGGGCACAGATCTTAGGGCAGCATCGCAGCATCAGTCCTGGCCCTGCAAATCTGAGATGTCTTTCCATGAAAGGGACTTTGGGAGAATGACTGACTGGCTTTGTCTAGGCAAAACGGGGAAGTCAACTCTCCAGGTGTCCACAGTTCTGGGCAGGGCCTCTGCAGCAGGCTAAATGGGACAGATTTGCCAGTATCACAATCCAGGCAGAGACATCTCAGGTTGTATATGAGTCTTCTTGGATGCCTTGGGGTCACCGCTAGAAGCTGGAGTCTCTGTCCCTTTAAGCTTTTTTATTTAGCATTTAAATGCACATATTCTACAGATTCTCTGAAAGGCTTGAGGACCATCATCTATAAAGCATAGTTAAGCTAAACAAATGGTGGCTCCAGGTGAGTGGGTTGAGGAAGTCCTCAGGACTGCCAGGAATTTGCAGGCTTTTCTTGGAGGGACGGGGAGTTTGCTGGACCATATGTGGGAGGCGGAGGGATGAGAGTGCACTTTAAAAAAAACCTGGACAGATGCAGTTTGGAAAAAAAAATTCATGCAGACACCTAGTTGCAATCCTGTCTCCTAGCCTTTGCCAAATTACCGGAATATGGAAGTGGTGTCCCAATTCTATATCCTGTGATTGCTTAAATTTGGTGAGGTAAATCACATCTCTGGAATGTGAGATTACCTCGAAACAAAGGCCTGGCTTTGTTCCAGAGGACTTCCTCTCCTATGGCCATGTCTTCACAGAGTCGAGTCCAGGGGACTCCTGTACACCCCAAATAGGAACCTAGTGCCTCTCCGCAGCAGCTGAGGTACACGATAACTTACTGAGTGAAAAGTTGCCTCAGGAGGAGAGGGATGTGGGAGAGAAGCTATACCCACATGGCGTGGCCCTACGTCACCACGCTGGGCACTCAACTTCTCCTGGGTTTAAAGATGATCGAATCAGAGTAGGCAGAGAAGATAAGTCCAGGGAGTAGCCCCACGAGTCAGGCCTACCGGCCTGAATGGAGCTCAACCTCCCCCAAGCCACAGCACCAGATGATTGATTAAATAAACAGATTGAGCTAATTGGCAATGAATGTATAACATATAAACGTAGGCTTATTAGAAGAGGCACAGGAGGGGTGAGGGGAGGGGCACACGCTGAGGGTGGGGGTGGGGGAAGGGATGGAGAGAAGGTAGAGAGGTGTGAGAAAAAGGGGCCCCTGGAACCAAAATGTCTGGTTTAAGTAGTGAGTCTCTGGGAGAGGGGATGCCCCACCCCTAGGTAGAAGGCAGGCCATGCCAGCCACGCCCTGCAGCAGGACCTAACATCTGCCAGTCTTTAGAAGTGTCTCTACAATGGCCACCCCTGTGTTATCTGAGAACGACACATTTGGAAAAATAAGAGACAGAGAAGCGAGTTGCAATGAAACGACTGTCCTAAGAGCAGAAATGAAATGTGAGAGAGGGTGTGTTTAATGGGAATACACAACTGGGGAGCCATTCTTTTACACAGCCCCCTCAGTGGAGAGAATGATGGGCACCATAATGAAGGGGCCCAATTTGGGAAAGTGGTTTTTTAAAAGGCAGCAGCAGAATGCTATTGAGAGTCTCTTAGGAAAAAGAGAAATCTCATCAGGGACCCTTTCAGGCATCATTTTCTCTTATTTTAAATGATCTCGCGTGAACTTGCTGTTAGCTTGGCACAGAATTCAACATTCTTCATTAATTTTGACCACTTGCAAAGGGAACGGAAAGGCCGTTATTAGTGACTTGCCGGTCGTTGAAGTATTTAACCTAAGTATTTATGGAGCCTTTTGCCTCATGTTTATTTTGCTGTGTGCAGTTGTGCGATCTAAGGGGTTTCATGGCCCCTCGATGCTTAACTTAGAAAATGTTCTCAAGTGATTAGTGAGAAAGCAGCAATGGATGCTGGGAGCCAGTCTCTTGCCTCTGCTGCAACTTCACTGCTGTCTTTCCCCCTCTTGTGGAAAAATTTGGTTTGGGAAGAAAGAAAGCTATTTTCTTGGATTCTTTGTGAGTTTGTGTATTTTTCGTCTATCGGGTGAGACTGCAGCCTTTCCAATGATGTTTCATAAGTTCATACATTCACCAACTACAGGTGCAGTTGTATCGAAATGTTTACTGTGGTAGAGAAAATCATATTGCCTCAGTTACTTTTTATTTCTTTTCTTTGGTAACAATAGCACTTCAATCTACTCTTCTAGCAGATCTCCAGGACAGAGTAGAACACTTTTAATTGCAGTGCTTGGAATGAGAAATTGTGATTGAGGTTGAGGTTGGGGTGGAGATGGGGGTGTCCCAATCTGTGCCTCAAGTTGGGTCTGACCACATGTTGTAAATAAGCCAATTAAAAGAGCCAAATTAAAAGCAGAAAACAGGAAAAGGAGATTTATTTAAAGTGGCCACGTTGGGAAGAGGGACACAGTGATCCATTGAATACCCCCTCCCCCGAGTATATCCGCAGGGGAGTCCTGAAGAAAGATTAAAGCTTAAAGGCAGGGCCAAGGATGGGCATATCTAAACAGTACCAGTCAAGGAGTGGTCCTGTCTACAACAAACATCCTGTAAAGTGGTCTAACAAGTGATTAGGACAAGTTTCAGTAGACAAATGCCCCCTCTTGCTGGGGCCCTTCCCTTCTCTCAGCATGATATATCTGAGGAAATTCCCACTTCCTTTGGGTCCACTCTTTAAATAGTCTTGCAGTCAAACTACAAGAGATGAGTATCTCTTTAAAATATCTTCATTTCTGCCAGGCCTGATACAACATACAGCCCATAGGCTCAGGCATTAGAGCACTGTTGGTGGCTCTCTTGGAAAAGGTTGTAGGGTGGTATAGTCTTATTGGAGGAAGTATAATGGAGATGAGCTTTGAAAGTTTAAAGTCTTATGGGACTTCCAGTTTGCTCTCCTTCCTGTGTGTGTGTGCTGAGATGTACGTGATCACTGAGGTTTCTGATTCTGCCACCATGCCTGCTGCTTGCTTCCATACCTTCCCACTGTGACCAGCTCTTATCCTTACCATAAGTCAACCTGATCTCTCTCCTCCTTGAGTTGTCTTTAGTGATAGTGTTTATCACTGCAATGGGAAGGTAATTGATACAGTTGCCTAAAGTCATCACCTAGCCATGCTATACACCTTCATCTTTAGGCATTTGGGTTCCGTCTATCTCCTTCTCATTAGCCTCATTCACTGGGCAATCACTGTCCTGTTCTTTGTTCCTCTGAGTTCAAAGTTTTTACATTCAACATGAAAGAGATCATGAAGAATTTTCCATGTTTAACTCCCTCCAACATCATCCATGTTGTTTTAAAGGTGAATCATATTCCACTGTGTGTGTGTGTGTGTATATATATACACATACCTAATCTCAGTCATTCATCTGTTGATAGACATTTAGATTGTCTGCATAGCATAGGTAGTGAGAATAATGTTACAATGAATATTGCCATAGTAATTGCTCTATTATTATGTAGAGTCACCATGGCCAAGGTAATTTATAGAAGAAAACATTTAACTGTTGCCATGCTTATAGCTTCAAAGGGTTAGTCCTGTATCACAATGGCAGCAGGCAAGCATGGTGCTGGAGAAGTAGCTGAGAGCTGCATTCTTATCTATGGGTAGCAGGCAGGGTGGGAGAGAGAGAGACAGAGAGAGAGAGAGAGAGACAGAGAGAGAGAGAGAGAGAGAGAGAGAGAGAGAGAGAGAGAGAGAGAGAGAGAGAGAGAGAGAGAGCGCCTTGTGTGGACTTTTGACACCTCAAAGCCCACCTACAATGTATACCTCTTTCAAAAAAGCTACATTTTCTAATCCTTCTCAAATAGTTCTACTAACTGGGAATCAAGTACATGAGCCTACAGGGCTGTTCTCATTCAAGCTAACCAGATATGGAAGTGCAGATATCTCTGTGAGGTGCTGACTTCATTTCTCATGGATGTGTATCAGGAATGAAATTACTGCGTCATGTGGTAGTTGCAGTTCCAGTCTGTTGAGAAACATCTATTTTCCAAAATGGTTGTACCAGCTCACGGTCCTGACAACAGCATATATGTTTCTATTTTATATATATCCTCAATACTATATGTCATATCTTTACATTTTGTTTAAATCAATCCCAAGAGACATGAAGTTGTAACTTGTAGTAGTTGTGATTTGCATTTCTCTGATAATTAGTTGAGTTAGGAAACTCTTCACAGGCTTGTTGGATATTGTGTGTGTTCTTGAAAAGTCTATTTTAGTCCTTTGCTCATTTTTAGGTTGGATTCTTTATTTATGTTTTTATTTATTTGAGATTTTAAAAAACTATACACCTGTATTACAAAAAAAATTAAGATGGATTCTCATTATATGAAAATAAACTCAAGGCCAGAGCCCATGGTTGGGTAGTTCACAGGTGTTAGGGTGGAGCTTACACTACTATTGGCTAAATCAACAGTATCTAAATTATATCTCTATGCCCACAGATGAGTGCAGTTCTCATACCTTATCAGGGATGTTTGTTTGTCCAGTAGAGGGTGGATAATGCAGATACGGAAAGTTGTCAAAGTGTCAGAGTGCTCAGCCACAAATGGAACATCTATATTACAACCCCTGCCAATGGCTCAGGGACAGTCACAAAAGATGGTTTGTTATCACCAGACTGAGAGCACACACAACAAGACCTAGAAACAAAAAAAAACCCTTCTGCAATGCAAAGGAAGCTATCAACATCAGGAAAAGACAGACGACTATAGCCAGTGGGTAAATATCTGCAAATAATGTATCTGATAAGAGGCTAGCACTGAGGTATGGACAAAGCTCCTACTAGTAATGCAGGTGTGTTGACTGTGATGCATTGCTGGAGCTGCTATGTGAGGTTTGATTTATGCCATATTAATGTGTTTCTAAATTCCAATGTTATTGGTAAGACACTGGATTTATGGAATAAGTAGAATATAGTGTGTGACAGAAGAGGTTAAAGCTGCCATGTATTCAAAGAGGAGGAAGTCTTACAGACAGCAAAGCTGACCCAGTGTAAGAAATGCTATTCTGCTGACAGCATGCATAGGGCATGCCTGGGTCTCTATCACGTCCTCTGCATATACGTTATGGCTTCCAGTTTAGTGTTATTATGAGATTCCTGAGTGTTTGAACCAGTGAGTCTATGATTCTTGTGCCTTCTCTTGGGATCTTTTCTTATTGTTCATTTGTCGAGTACAACTTTCGTGTGGTAGGTTTAAAATCTTAAGATTTACTTTGTTATATTTTTTTAAATGGATGGATGGATGGGTTGATGGATGAATGTGGGGCTCTATTGGAAAGGTCAAAGCCTGGCACTGCCAGGCTTCTGAGCTTCTGAGCTCAGTATACAAGATGAGGACTCTCTTTCTCAGCAGGTTCCCCTTTCTACCCGAACCCTAGTGAAAGGAGCATCCCATAGTGCGGGTTCCTTTCTCTGGGAGGCTGGCCTGAGAACCTGGTCATAGAATTTTCTTCAGCCTTCTGGAGGCTAGCTGAAGAAGGCTCTGTCCTGAGAACTGGTCACGAAGAAGGCCTTCTGGGAAGGGAGGGAGCACAGGGCAGCCATGTTCAGCTGGGGTTGAAACAATAGAAATCTACATTCCTTTTAGAGATGGAAGGGAGCCTCTGGCTGGTGAAAGGCCATCCCTGAGTGAAAAATGGCGTCTTTGATCTTGAGATTCCCCTGCTTTTCTGTCCGAAAAAGACAGCATCTGGACACAGAACCCAGGCCATCATGGGATGTGATGAATGGCAGATGATGGCTGGCTGGCTGGCTTGATGAATGAATGAAAATCTAGCTACAAGGGTAAAGGTTAGCAACAGAACTGTCACCTTTACCAGCAGGGAGAGGGAATATCAGTTTTCTACATATGGAGTGACACCGGGACAGGCCTCATGTTCAGGAGTGGTTGACCAATGTAAAATGGATTCTACAATTTTTTTTTTGTGTGTGAACTTTTATTTGGTTACAGTTTGGTTTTTGTTTTTTGTCTTGGGTGTGGTGTTAGTTACTTTTCTTGGTTTTGGGGGCTTTTGTTCTTGTATTGGGTTTTAGTTAGTTAGTTAGTTTGTTTCTTTTTTTTTTTTTGAGAAATAACTTAAAGTTGTGTGGGTAGAGAGTAGGAAGAGGATCTGGAAGGACTTGGGAGAGGGGAAGAATATAATCAAATATATTTAAATTTTAAAAATTGTTTTAAATAATAAAAAGTAGAAAGGAAGGAAGGAAGAAACAACAAGAAAGAAAGACAGGGAAAGAAAGAAAGAATGAAAGAGAAAGAAAGAGATGTTGTACTGTACAAAAATGAGTGTAATTTTAGATTAAAAACTGTAAGAGATTATAGGATGACCTTTGCAATAGTAAACTTTGATGTATCCTGAAAATGCGTGCATTGGAATCTCATCCCAAGAAGAGAGTGTTAGGCAGTGGAGATTTGGATCTGGAATATTCCCCCAAAACTCACGTATTGATGGCTTGGACCCAGGTGGTGGAGATATTGAGACGTGACTGCATCATTTTGTTGTTGTTAGGAACTGGTGCCCAGTTAGAGACAGTTGCTTATGGGGCCTTGCCATTGAAGGCTGTATCTCTTCCTCAGCTCTTTTTCCTACTCCTTTGGCACCCATGAAAAGGGCAGCTGTACTTCAGGACAAAATAGTGGAGGCAAGCAACCATGGAGCTTCTGGAACCAGGGGCCCAAATGAACCTCTCGCCATGATCAGTTCTTTTTCCCTGGGTATTTTGCCATGTAGTGGCCAGCTAGTATTGTATTCCTATAAAAGAGACTCCGGGGAATCTTTTTGCACCTTCTGCCTGGTGAGGATACATTCATGTAGAATAGGCTCTCACGAAAAACCAAATTGGCTGGCATTCTGCTTCAACTTCCAGTCCCCAGATCTGTGAGTAACAAGTTTCTATTGCTTAAAAGTTATACAGCTTTCTGCTTTTGGGTTAACTCAAATGGTCAAATGGTAAATACTCACTTATATCTGGACACTAGCCCAAGGGTCATGCCCTATAAAAGTCTTCACTTACCAGGAAAGTGGTACAGAAGAGAGGACATCCTGTTGGGACTCTGGATGAGAGAAGCATGGGAGAATGGGGAAATAGAAGGATCCAGAGAGTCCTGGAAACCTACAAGAAGAACATTATGATGGGCGGATCTGGGCCCATGGGTCCTGCTCAAACTATGGCACCAGCCAAGGACAATACGTACAGTAAACTTCGAACCCCTACCCAGATCTAGCCAATGGACAGGACATTCTCCACAGTTGAGTGGAGAGTGGGGACTGACTTTCACACAAACTCTGGTGCCCCATATTTGACCACGTCCCCTGGATGGGGAGGCCTGGTGGCACTCAGAGGAAGGATAGCAGGCTACCAAGAAGAGATTTGATACCCTATGAGCATATACAGGGAGAGGAAGTCCCCCTCAGTCACAGTCATAGGGGAGGCGAGTAAGGGGAAATGAGAGGACAGGAGGAATGGGAGGATACAAGCGATGGGATAACAATTGAGATGTAATATGAATAAATTAATAAAAATATTTTAAAAAGTTATCCAGCTTAATGCAGTTAAAAAAAAAAAAAAAAACAGGACGTCATTCTGACCAAGTAAAGTTTATAGACACCACAAAGAATAGAATAAAAAAAAACCCAGAATAATTGAACTACCTAACTTCAGGCTATCCTAAGAGGATGTTAACCAAGTTCTTTAGTAATGGATGTGCATTGTGGTGGCTGGCAATAGGGAGAGGCTTGGGGGAAAGTGAAAAACTATTTGGTAGCATCATTGGTCCTTACAGTATTGATAGACTGGCTCTGTCTCCAGTGAACTCTCATGGTCAGGTCATTTTTGTATGTCTTGTAACATACTGGCTAAGATTATTATTTTTTCATTTATTGATGCAAAAGGACCCCACTGAGGCACTGAATTATGATTATGCCTATACATGTTTATAAACCATTTATTACAAAAGGAAACATTAACATACTACCTGCAGAATAATTTGAATGTGAATCAAACATTTTATTTAAAATCGTGACGTTTTGGCATTAAAGTTCCTATATCTACAAATTTCACTATTTCAGCACAGATTTGGACTGAATAGTGTTGATTAATATATCACAGGCTGACTTCAAAGAGAAAACACTTGAGAGATTGATAGAGATTTATCCTGGTTAGTTGGGTTTTTAGGGGACTGTAATGTTCAGGTCTAAAGAGCAGATAAAGTTTGGAATGGAAATTAAACACATATGAACAGACTTCACAGAGGGAAGGTTATACAAGACAGAGAAGAGCTCATACCCCTTTTCCACAACGTTTCTCCCAATGTGGCCCCGAATGTTTCAAGAGTAGTTTGTAGAATGGCATGAGTTTCATGGGAATCCAAGCTTCTCAGCTTTCCCAGGATATACTCTGGCTTTAACTGCTCTTTCTTTGCTTTAGTTGCTTTCACTGTGCTGGGCCATGGGTGGTGGAAGAGGTCAGTTTGCTACTGTGCAGTAGGGAACAGGCGGTAAGTTCAGTTACCCCCTTCACTCTTCCCTTCTCTCTGTCCCCCTTTCTTTTCCTTAGAGGTTTACTTTCTCTGGAATCACTGAAAAACCTTTGTTTCAAGGAGTTAATAATGATAGCATACCAAACCAGATAGGATGAGTTGATATTTTAATATCAGTACTTTAATAAATGTGATATCGTCATTATTTGAGAACAAAACCCCAAACCTCCCAGTCAAGAGAATGCAATCTCTGCCCTGGGGTGAGACCTATCACTCCAGTTGGGGGAAACCACTCTAGGAAGGTCAGTACACCTTAAGCCATGCTAAAAGGGTATGGAGATATGGATAATCTTTTCTTGAGATACTATACTGTACCTCCCCAGAATCCCCACCCCTAGTGTAGAGACTTAGGGCCAAAGCCATTTGCCTTCATAAGTCTGCTCACATTCCTGAATTATTCTGAAAAGTATAATCTCCCCACCCCTTCATTCTCTCTCATTTCTCTAAGCATGCTTTCCCTAGCTTGTTGGGCTTCCCCAACGCTTTGGGTTTCCATGCTCTTTCTCTAAAGCCTACTTCCCCACCGTGTGGCTGCGTGGACGCCATGTATCTGACCTCCATGTCAGCGTACAAGGCATGGTCTTCATTTTCCTCCCGGGAGCTACCACAGTTTCAAAGCTTCCCTATGCTGGCTTTCTTTTTCTCTTTAAACTCTATGTCCTTGAGTTTCTGTTTGGGTCTAGTCCTAAATTCTCTTATTAATGAGACCAAGAAGTCTAAGAGAAGGCCCTGATTTCTCCTATATTATTTGGAGCATGATAGGACCCCTGGAATTCCAGTAATATCTTTATTTCCAAATGCCAGGAATTCTTTTTAAAATATATCCCATTCTGAGTTTGTGCACAGAGCTCTGACTTGTGCGCTATTACGCTGCCTTTGCTGCGGCAATAAATCTTGTACTCAGTGGACTACAAGAAAATAAAAAACAAAATATCCTAGTCTTTGTTTTTTCTTTTAATGTGCACCCAAGCCATGCATATTAATTATAGAAACATTAGGAAATGGAAATAGGCACGTACCGCCAGAATACTCACTTCTCAAAGACAATCACACAGTATTTTGGTTTACATTTTACATTCTTCAGTTCACACATGCTCATGTATAATTTACCATCTACAATAGTGTTCTCCTATAATTTGATTATGTATTTTAGCCAATTAACAGTCATTCAAAACATCTTTCCAAATTAGTCATGTACATCTACATAAGCATTTCTATTGGCAGTATATCATTCCATGGTATAAAATACCTGACTAAAACCACTCAGTATCAAATATTAATATTGCTTTCAGAGTTTTTTTTTTTTTTTACTTTTAATGCTATTGCCTCTTGCACATGTATCTTTGTGTCCTCTGTACCTTATCTCAGGGTAATGTCTGGAAATGCAACTCATGTGTTCAGTTTCCATGCTGCTCGGCTGTTACTGCTGTATTGACAAAGTCTTCCCTGAAAGGGAGGACTGAGCACACTTCCCTTAGCAACACATGGAGGTGCCCATTTCCTCACTCCCCCATAATAAGTATCATCTTCTGGATCTTTCAGGATTCTGTTAGACAGAGAGGGGAGAGAGGACTGTTACTACCTTTCTTTGCATTCTTGTGTCTATCTGTTTCATAAAAGAATCACAGTTCTTAGATGACTATCTAAGCAAAGTGTAAACTTCATTAGGTCAAAGAGAACATCTCCAAAGACATAGACATCTATATCCATCATCCTTCTGAAAGAGAGTCACCTCTAAAGAGGAATTTGAGATACTCTTTGGCAGAATAGCATGGGCTAATAGTAATATATTTTAAGAATGTCCATAATTTTCACTTCTAAAACTCCAGCCCTTTGTTCTCAGAATGCATCTGCTAGGTTGACTCTTGCCCAACTGACAGAAGGCTGATGGTCAAGTCGGAAGCCTGAAGAAGGTTGGAATTCTAGGCCTAAAACCACTGACAGCGGCTTCTGGTAGGACCATGGAGCCAGACCATGCTTATGACCTGCCCATAGAGTTGCTGATTACTTAGTTTTCCTCAATGTGGAGGCTAAGCAAGCCCAAAATATGTTTGGTGCCATACTGTTTTCAGTAAATTGAAGCCTTCCCCTCTATTGTGTGAACCGGCTTAAATCCAAATGTCATCAAGAGAATTTATGCTTGTCATCAGAAGCAGAGCCTTCATTAGGAGGAATATAATGTTTAAAGAGATTTCTTAAGATGGGAAGTTTCTTTTCACTAACTGCAAGGAGACAGAGATCAACAGCTCCCATCTGCAATTACAGCTTTGGCACTCACATTACCTAAAAGCATCGCTTGGTTAAACAGGACACGCTTTAATGACTGGCCAGTCAGGTTCAAGGGAAAGCCTCCACTCTATTATTAAAAGGAGACTTTAATGATTGAGTTGCCATTGGGAACTAAACGGACTCCATAATAAAGATCATTTTATGCACCGATCGTGAGTTCTCGGAGCTTGGCATCGGCAGTATTCCACGTCATTTAAAAAGGAAAGCAGAGCAAAATACATCCAGCAACCTTGTGACCAGGTCAAGGGCAGGAGGCAGCTTTACTCTTTGAAAACCACCCACAAACAATCAGACTACAAGTGAGCTGGTGGGTGTTGATGGTTCACTTTTGTTTTTGATATTTAAAAGATCACCTCTTATAATTGCTCCCGGTGCGACTGTTCCAAATAAACCGAAGGAACTTTATAATATGTATGTTGTAAGAACGCCAAGAACTACAAAGCACTTTGGAGCCATAAAGACGGAAAATATCATAATGTGCAATTGTGCCCCAGATGCACCAAAAATCATGGGAAATAAATGAAAGAACAGGATGCACCAACCATGACTTCAAATGTTTGTTTGTTAGTTCTTTAAATGCCCTGACAATGTCACAGGGTATTTTATTTCCCTGAAGAAAATGTTAAAAGCACAAAGAGGTTAAAATAAGTTGCCAAAAAGTCACACATCTAGTTAGTCACAGGGCTGTAATTCCCATTTTGTTCCTGATTCTAGGTGTCGGGCGATAAGAGCACTGCCAAGCAAGCCTCGGGGAACACACCATCTCTTCGAGGATTCTTTGTTGGCTTCTGAAGAAACAGTGACTTTGCAAATACCATAGCAGAATTAAAGGGATTCCTAGGGATAACTGTGACAGCTTGGCATTAGGGAAGATGCTGCACAGATTTCAGAAAAATAAATGTTAACATCTGAGAACTTGTGGGATCCGAGTAAAAACTAATCCACCTTCCAAGGCTTAGCTTCCTTTCCTGGGCACCTAAAGAGAAGGATGGCATAGTGGAAAATAAGTGCTCCAGTGAAGTATTCTGTGAAACAGACATGGGTATTGATGCCTGGCTGAAGGAGAGGTAAACCTGTTTGCCAAGTGTAGGCTGAGGAACAGTCTTGTGAGAGAACAGCTTCTGTTAATCCACTAGAAGACCAACCACCTCGTGTGGGAGCTTGATTGTCGCCAGCTGAAGAGATGCCGTGAACAGACTTTGGGAGGAGATATATAAATGAGCCCAGAACTGGAGGCGGAGCCTTTTGGAGACTTGGGATAGTTTTGCCTGTTCATCGCTGTACTTCGAGTCATTCCTAGAGAGAACTGCTCAAGGGAAGGCTTTGGGGCTCCGACTCCTGCTCAGGTTCCGGGTTCTGGTTACTCCAGTCCAGCAGAAGAAATCCTGCTGACTATGCCAGGAGAATCATTCCTCAGAACTGATATACTTATGGTTTTGTGTTCCTTAATCCTCTTTCCTATTGTTTTGGTCATCAGGTTATAAGTCACATATGCTCAGTTAATAAGTTGTAATAAAATATATTGATTAAGAAAACTGAGCCTACACCTGACCTTTCTATCCATGAAGACCTCACAGAAGGAATGACTGGTAGTGTAGTCAGCTATAAATCGATTCACAGAAGCAAGACTTGAGCATATTCAGACACTCCCACCGGGTCACCTTTTCTAGATCTCTCACCTGTGACCCGAGAACAGGGTGTCAACCTTACATGGTAAGTTCCACTTGAAATCTCAGCTTGAAGGAGGCTGACATGGGAGGGCTGGTCTGAGGAAAACAAAACAAACAAAACAAAACAAAACAGAAAGCAAAGCAGACTCAAGATACAGTAGATTTAGGCTTTCTTTTGGTATTGGAGAAGGTATTACCCAGGCAGTAGGTTACAGTTGGTACTGAAATTCACCCTTCAGAGCATTCCTCAGTAATGGCTCTTGTCACAGCGGGACTCTGTAGACAGAGACCAACAATTATTTTCAGTCATCAGGCTTTCCCATGATGCTCAGATTTACTGGGCCATTGCTGATGAAGACAATAAAAGCCTCCTTTCCCTCCTCGGCTCCCTTGTGCTCTGACACATTGTCTAATCAGAGACCGAGTTATTGGTAACCATACACACAACAGAGCAGTCTCACAAATCATGTTTCACTGCCGCACTGTGGAAACACCCGGGTTAAAAGGTGACTGTGGCAGAACCGAATTGATTAATTGATGTAGGAAAGGTCAAACTAATCTTTATCTTGCCTGAAAGACTCGAGTTCTACATGGCAGTTGTGTTGAAATTGTTACTGTAGTAAAAGATACAAAGAAAATTGAATGTTTCATGCTAAGCATGAATGTCTCTTGGGCAAAGAAAATCAGAAAATGCTATCCAACAGTCTGAGAGACTTCAAACATCAAAATAGCCAAGATTTGCACATTTTTAGAGTTCCTGTCATTTGTAGTAGATTCTGTTGGAAACATCTTCACCCATGAAACAACCAACAAAAGATACTGGGTCAAGCAGTCACATTGGATAAGCAGAGCCCCAGTCTTGAGGAGACAAGAGACACAGTCCCAGCCTCCAGAAACCCAGAAGTGGACTTGTACTTCCCTGTTCCCAGGAGGACCAGAAACAGGTACCGCAGTAGACCTGAGGCTGTCCTCAAGTTCTGATCAGTTGTGAAAGAGAGACAGCCTCTCACAATAGGTAGGTAGCAGCAGGGCATGATGGGAGAACAAAACCACCCCTTACCCTACCCAACTTTCCTTCTCTTTAATCCCAAGAGAAATTCTAACAGTGTGACAGCTGAAATGTAGAATCCTGAGGAAATAGAAAGACATGGATGAAAAAGGCTAAAGCTTTGTGCATGCATAGAGAAGGAAACATGTCTAGCCATTGCAAGAACAGCATCCTGAGCTAATGGCTATGCTAGCTGCTAGAAAGAAGGGATGCGATTTCAAGACAGAAGGGTTATTAGACATGAGAGTGAGTTTTGGAGATGGTTTTCTCCTTATATGCATGCCTAGAAAGGGCAGGCTTTGTTATAGTCACAGCTTCAGGGCCTACTATGATAAAAGCTTACTTTTGGCACTTGTGAGCACCTACAGAGTTAGGAAATTTCCTTCTCTGCCATTCAGGACACATGCTCCTGTTACTATTGTTGAGGTGCCTGGAGAAGACACATATAGACAGAAGTGGATGTGCATCACCTGAGTGCAGTCACTTGACCTTTAGCAACCTACAAGGAAGTCTGTAAAATATGCTATAAAAAGTGGCAGCTCTAGGTTTACCTTAGAACACTACAGATTTGGTTTTTCATAGGAAAAATAATCCAGCTGCATTGTTAATATCAGGGAAAGTTACCAGAGGAATTTTGGAGAACTTTATTACATTTTCTTGTTGATTTGACTCTTATGTTTATACTATTATAAGTTTATAGGCTATCTATCTATGTAAGCTACGTGTTTGGAATAATTTTCTTATAGTACGGTTTATCTTTTTACTTATGGACTATGGATACTTTTTATATGGAGGAAACAAAATAGAAATAAGAATAAAAACAGGAAAAGAATGGATTTGGAAATGAGATATGTTTCAGTCACAAATCCAATATTATTAATAATAAGCACAGGAAGACATTAGTCATAATTTGTACTAATTCCTGTATAAAATACGTGATCTAACCTTAGCATCCCCATCATTGGGATTCTGATAGCTTATCTGAGACACATCTTGCATTTTTGTGGTATTTGCCTCAATATATGTTAATAGATGGTAATTATATGCTTTTCATTTGGATAATTCTTATCCCAAAATGATTTAATATTCACATGCCTAATAGGTTGCCCATGGCTATTGATCATTCAGATCAGAGTTCAATTTGAGTTGCTGCTGGTTAGATTAGAAATTGTAATCATGGTGGAAGATAAATTGCAAGGTCTCCGCAGATTAGTTCTGTGTTCAGATTAGATGTGCTTTGAGGCATGTGGAAGGAGGAGACGTGTGGTGGTGCCTCTGTGGGGTTGGTCTAAGGACACATCCAGAGGTCTTCCTGAGCACCTTTGCCACTGTATTAGTGAGCTTAGATTTATAGGATATGACATTTTATTACAATGGAGATGGTGACAAACATCCATAAATTGCCAATGAATTATAGTTCTAAGGAAGAAGACAAAAAAGGGGGGCATAGTTTGTAAATATAAATTTTGATGCAATAAAATGCTGTGCTATTATATTAAAATAGAATATTCATATATAGACATTTTCTTTGGTTTTGTTTAGATTAGAGGGCATCTAAAGGAAGATTACTTCAGATAGACTAGACCTCTGATGAGTCAATATTAAAAGTATTTTATCTTTGTTTAAAAAAGTTTTTATCCTTTCTCATGTAGTCTCAAATTATCTCTATATAGTTAAGGCTTGCCTTTAAATCCTAATCCACCTGCCTCCACCTCCCAAAATCTGAGCTTATAGCACTGTGCCACTATATTTAGCTTAAAATAAATTTACAAAATAAATACATTTGTATTATAGAAAATTTGTAAAATTGAGACAAATTTATTCAAGAAAACCAAATATACTAAGTGTTCAGCAAACTGCATGTATTTCTATCAACATCTTGAGAAACTTTCTTCTAGCTTTTCCTTTTTCATAAAATTCCTTCAAGTAAACAGAATTATAGTCATCCTCAGAATATCTAGAGTGTGCTCGTTCCAGAGCTGCCTCTGGGTACCACAGTAATGGATGCTCTAGGGATCCTCTGGGTACCACAGTAATGGATGCTCTAGTCCATTGTGTAGAGTGTAATAATATTTGCATATAACCTATGCATGTCCTTTCTCACTGTGACAGTGAGTGGTAAGTCTTTGTTGTCTACCTGACTGGACTTAGAATCACAGAGATAATACACCTCTGCTTTTGTCTGTCTCTGAGGATATTTCCAGGCTGATGTAGCTGAGGTTAAAAGATCTACCCTTAATGTGAGCTGTATAGTCATAAGGTTATTGTGTAATTCAAATACTGATTTCTGTACACCCCTGCCCCATATTTCATATCTGGCCGCAAGCCTTGTTCTGAGAATCTCCTGTCTCAATGTTGTATAAACTCGTCTCCCCAATTGTTCCCTTGTATGCCATTAAAGTAGCTTATAGCCAACGCTGAGCAGGGGAGAGAATGGGACTGGACTTCCTGCCAGGTCGGGGAGGAGGAGCTAGAAGAGGAAGTAGGGAATTCAACCTGGGGATTCAGACACAGGCAGAGGTGCAGGAGAGATGAAAAAGATTCTGCTGGAGCGACAAAAGAACTAAAAAGCAAGTAACTTCAGGATTGTGGCAAAGATGGAGCCAGGATAACATAGAGGGTGAAGAACAGATTTAAACTGCTCAGAATTGTGTAGTGAAGCTTATTTTTAAACAAATATAAGAGTCTCAATTATTTGTATGATATCCAGGTTAAGAGAGAAACTAAGGGAGACAAACACAATTATATAAAAATAACTTCAATAGAGTTGGGACCTTAGAAAAAGTGAGTTGAGTATCAACATTGATTAGTCTTACTTCTTGACTGTAGAGACAATGTGCTGCCTCATGCATCTGCCACCACAGCTAGACTGCTCTATATTTTGCAAAATGTGCTGTCAATTTTATCCATATATATGAATATATATATATACATACACATGCATATATTATATACTACATTCCCACCCTCCATGATAAACTATTATTATGGAGTTTTATTTGGTAATTTTTCTGTTATCTATAAATAACAAGGTTATTTCCATATTTAAAAGTATATTAATATCAGCATCTTCATCATCGCTATCATAGGGGAATTAATTCTATGCAAACTTAATTATTCGAAGTATCTGGTATTTCTCTAGGCTGGTAATCATATTTTATGTGATGGCTTAGGAAGTGTTTAGTAACAGTTTTTCCTCTTCTGTGGCTGTCTTTGCATGTTTCATTTAATTCTTTTTCTTCTCTTACTCTATTGCAGATCAGTCTGGAGATGGGTGGTTATAGGGAAGATAATGACAGCTCCATCTCCTGATTAGAGAGAGAGAGTTCTTTTTAAGGTGAATATTAATTAACATGGCTGTAGCAGCCATGCATGGGTCACTCACTATCAGATTAGAAAGTTTTCCCTTTTCCAAGTTCATTAAGAGATGTATTAAACTTTATTGGGTGCTTTTCTGTGCATTTGAGAGGATTATGCAGTTTTTCTTTTATAATCTGCTTCTGAGGAAAATCACGTTAGTAGAACTTCTAAGGTTTAATAATCCCTGCAACAACACGTATTCAATCATGATGCATGCACCATCTTTGATCACATTGCTGAAATTATTCTCTAAGAGTCCATTCAGAGGGTTTATGTCTACATTCAACATAGATTTGTCTAAGCTTTTCCCCTGCTGTATTATCCTCTGCCCTTTTGGTATTGAGGCTAACAGCTTTAGGGAATGAGTTGGGAGTTTCTTTTTCATTTCTAATTATTTGATGGGTTTTGAATAATATTAAAAGTGTCTGTTCCAACATTGCTTGCTCTCTCTCATTTGAGGCTCCCAGCTCCAAATCTTTGGGTTTGAGTACATATCCTGGACGAACTACAGATACTAAGAAAGTAAAAGGGGGACTGGAGCAGGGGAAGAGCAACAGTGAGGGTATAAGTGAGTTGAAGGGGAGTGGGACATTAGGGGGAATCTTTAGTTAGAGTGTGGGAAGGAGATAAATATAGGAGGGGGAGGCTAAATAACAGTAAGGATGTCTGAAAAACTCATAAGTGATCATATTATTAGCTATCTATCTAAAATTATGTAATATATGTGTATGTGTGTGCGTATGTGTTTATATAACTTAAAAGAAGATAAATTTTCTTATCTGGTTTGACAATGCCCTCCCCCACAACAAACGCTCCTGCACCAGGCATGAGAAACCCCCTTTTGAGATGTTGGTCAAACTTCTTCTAGAGACTCCCAAAACATTATAGGCTCTTGCTGTTGAGATTGCTCTTGGCTGCCCCGTAGTTGAAGTTAAGTCGCTATGCACAGAGGTTCAGAGATGGGTCTGAGCTGAAAGCCTCCTCCCCACACAACAGCATTCATAGTACCAAAAGGAGAGAAGCAACCAATAGTACTACCTAGCTATGATGATTATAAACTACAACAAAGGCCAGCATGGCCTGATAACCCCAAGGGTGCAATAGTGGCATGCATATTTTGGCAGTGACCAGTAGTTCCCTAATTGGATTTAAGGCCCACTCAGCCTGGTACTGAATGAAAACTTAGCCAATTACTGGGGATTAGTGTAGTTATGGATCTTGGAGGACCTACTGTTGTTACATTCCTAAACCAGTATAATTCCTGATTGCATTCTAAATATTTATTCTGATACCCATGGATACGTATGTCTCACCCCTCATTAGATAAACATCTTCTACAAACAGAGACCATTACAGAAAGCCACAACTGATCAAAATTAGGAGAACAAGTCACTGTATGTGTCCAGATCCAACTGATACATCTGCAACACAAATTCTGTGCCTAAGGTCAGGGGTCATGGTGGTTGGAAAGGTTGTAAGAGCTGGAGAAACAGTGAGTTTCCTGTGAGTCAGTCTCTCCTAGCAATGTCACAGAAGTGATACCTATGAAGTCTCCCATCATGGTTGCCTAAACGAGACAGGGACAAGAATGACACCAATAGACATGGTAACATGCAAGGAAGAAATCCTATGGGGCTCTCCAACTCTAGACAGAGAACTACAGAAAACGAGAGAATGCTGAGAATGGGGAGACAGTCTTCCCCAGGGAAGAGCCACCCAGTTGGTTATCCAACACCAAGCAATCAGCTCTGAAAGCATTACATGCAAGTAACACTATGTGGACTGAGAAGGCTGTATTTATATCTTTAAGGACAGATATATTAACAATTAATTAAAGAAATAGAGACCAAGATTTTGGGAGAAAGTTTCCAGGAGGAAGGGTACAAACACCCTTTAGAGGGGGAAATGGAATGGGAAAGGTATAATTGTATTTTCATTAAAATATTTAAAAAATATCTTTAAAATACCTGTTCCTTGAAGTTTTAGTATAACTCACCCATGGAACTATTGGGGCAAAATTTTTTGGACAAAGATAGGAGTGGAAACTATGATGTTATCTGCTACATGCTTGTTAGCTAGTACATTTTAAATTTTATTATTGAGTTGGTGATGGTTCTGATTTCTGAGCACATTTTCAGTTTGTCTGAGTTTTCATTTTTTTATTGGCCAATTGCTGTTATGGTACTCCTTTTAAAGAATCACCATGGACTGTGTCTGTAACTACTTTCCGGTATTTATTCCTAATACCAGAAGCTTTCTGCTTTTCTTCCCATCCTACCCATCTTGCCACATTATCCATTTTATTATTTTGAGATGTTCAGTCTTGAGATGAGATACATATTTGAGGTGTATATATTTTGAGAAGGAGAAAGAACACTAGCTTTGGACTGTCCTTTTCTTCTTCAGTGTGATCAAGAGACAGAGTTTATTATTTTGATGCCTTGAATCTGGGTGGTTTCAAAGGCTGCTTGGTAAGTGGACTGTGGTGGAAGAGTTACTAGTCCAGTGGTAAGTGTAGGTGTGGCCTGGTGTTTCACCCATTTTATTGCCTCTTGGAAGTTAGCCACTGTATAAGAAATGAAGCTGCTCTGAGATTACCCTGTTATGAAAATGGCCACAGCAATGTAAAGGGAGAAAGCCCAGAAAGCTGGGATGCACCAAGCTGTGAAGGAGAGAGCCACCATAGGAAACCCAGCTCAGCTTTTAGCTGGCCCGGCCCCAACTCCATCAGACGGTGACATAGGAGACTCCATAAATGAACAGGTTGGAGCCCTTTAATCTACACAAACATGAGAAATAATGAATTTTAGTCTTTTAAGGATCAAAAGTTTCAGGGAATTTGTTCACTGCCATAGTAACTCAATACAAATAGATTATAAAGTTTCCCCCACACCCATCCCTAGCCTTTCCCAAAGAAATATCTTCTCTTTAAAAGGATAACAATTCGTAACACAGAGTACCCAGCTCATTAGGAGGCTATTGTATTCCTGCTTGGAGGTAAAGTATTTTCCTGAATGACCTGAGATGTCACTGTGTATTCTGCTTAGTGTGGGACTGTGTGACACAGGTTGCTAAGTAAGGAGTGCTAACCCAAGACTGCCTAACAATGGACTGTAGAATCTGCAACTACGCTACGGTTAGTTCCTGAAGTTTTGTGTCAGGTCCATGTTTATTGTTTAAAGCTAGTGCACTCAGGAATGGATGTAATTCTGTTATATAATGCTAGAAAATATAAAGAGTGCAATAAATGGGTAAATATGAGCAAAGTATATTATATGCATATATGGAAATGTTATACTAAACCCCTCAATTTGTATAATTGACATATAGTAAAAAAAAAAAAAAAAGCAATTTAGCAGGAAAAATAAAATGACAACAAATGTCAAAGAGAAATGAGGAAAGTTTCAGCTAAACAGAATGATGCAAATTTCTTTATTTGTAACAAGCTGTAAACATGGATGGAAATGGAGGATCAAGGTAATATACATCATTAGACTACAAACAAAGGCCAATGGCCATGCACTGTTTAGTAGCTACGAGGCTCTTTAATAAGTGGTGTGCAAATGGTACCTCATTTAACCTTCATACAGCCCTTTACAGTATTATTACTTATCCATAGCTAATCTATATGGCAGCTATGCCAAGGAGGTCACATAGTACACAAAGAGGTTGAAGTCACACAGCTAGAGTTCAGATGGTAATGATGGTCCTGTTACAAGATGCCAAACAAGGCACCAGCCTTTCGGAGCAGCTTCTATACTCTAGAGAGCACTGTGGTGGCACTATGGGTGGAGACGATGTCCCTTGAGGACCACAAGGCTGCATAGTCTTCACTCTTACTCTTTCCTGAAAATTTGGAGAGAATGTCTCAGACATAACACACACACACACACGCACGCACGCACGCACGCACGCACGCACACACACGCACACAACACAAGTTGTGTGATAGAGAGTCACCCTTACGTGAAAACTAGGACAAAGCAATGGCGATGTCAAGGACCCTGAGTTTGTGGCCACACCCTTGTCTCCATGGTGACCGAAGGGAGGAGTTATAGGTACAACAAAAGCAGCTTTTTGTTTTCCACCTTTGACATTAGAACAGTAATGAAAACTGTGCTCCTGTGCTAAGCCTTTGGCTGACCTTGTAAATGTTTCTCTAGTTGCAGGAAGTTGGATAGTAGGCCCAGGGAAAATATCATGGACTATAAAACATTCCTGGCTTTACAGCTCCCATGGTGAGTTGGCACCATATATATGTATATATACCATACATGTGTGTGTATATATGTATATATGGTATGTGTATATATATATATATGTGTGTGTGTGTGTGTGTGTGTGTGTGTGTATGGTTTATTTTCCTGATAGCAGAGTGAAATGTGATGGAAGGTAAAGGAAGCCACCAAGTCAACCTGTATTTTCAACACATTAACTCAGCCAGTAGAGTGAAATTTCTGCTTGCTTCTGTATGGATCATTTAGAGTGTTAATTTATGAGTCTGGATGATGACTCACTTTTTTTTTTCACTTTTTGGATCATAGCTATTGATTGCAAAGTCAATTAATTAGTCAGTTCATTGTTTCTGTATTTTTTCCTTTCTCTCTTTGGGTAATGCCTTCTTTGCTATGATTTCATGGCTAAGAAGATCAGGTCTGCCCTGAAGGACATTTTAAAGGCCTTTGTGCACACAGTTGCTTTGACAAGCTGGGGATCAAGCTGACAGCTCATTGGAAAGGCATGCCTCGCCGCAAGCCTGAAGAGACACAGAATGACAGTTCACAGGCTCCAGTGCAGGGAAGGCCTCTCCGTCTTCTTCAGCTGGCTAGGATCTTGGCTAATGCAGGGCGAGGATGCCAGACAGCAAAGAGCCTGGAGGAACAAACACAGGCCCAGAGAGGTTATTAGGATTGACAGAATGTTTGGCTACGCCACAGTCTTTTTTGCAAGAGAAAGCCATGTTTAATACCTCTCGGGAGAGCATGAGCACACACATTTAGCACGTTCCTGGCTGAATGGTTAAACTTCCCTTATCAGCGCTGTTTTTCTATTTTTGCCACAGGTTTCTGAAACCATTCTGAGTCTAGGCTGGTGGCTCGAAGGGTGGCACAGCAATCCTCTTATTTGTTTCTTTGATGTTACAGCTCATCATGAAAAAAAAAAAAAAAAAAAAAAAAAAAAAAAAAAAAAAGAAACCATGGAAATCTAGACTCCATGAGAGGCAAAGAGGTGGGAGTTCTGTAGGTATCTTGAGGTCCTTCACAATCTGTGAGCTCATGGGCTCTTCCTCTTAGGCCTGCTATGGAAGGAGAAGGCCAGGCTTCAAACTTAATCCAGACTCTTCAAGCTTTCTTTTTCTTTTTTTTTTTTTTTTTTTTTAAGTTACCTGGAGACATTGCAAAAATGAGGGGAGGGGGCATGGAGGGCAGTCTACTATGAATATACTGTTTATTTTGGAATGGGAGGCAGGCTGCAAGAGTGATTTTTGTCTAAATCCCCCAAAGGTAGCTAAGAATACAATGCATTTCCCGAAGGGCACATTTCCGCATGCATTGGTATCCCTTTGAAATAAATCGCGTTTCATTTTCATTTATCAAAGCATGTGATGTGTCATGGATCTTATATGGCTGGGACTATTGACTCGCGGAAGGCTGTGGTCTATAGGGGAGGGAAACCATGGCTTCCTAGTTCTACTGATGATAAAAGAGGCAGGGAAAGAACATGTCTGCTGAACACATGGCAGCTGAGCTTCAACAGTGGTGGTGGGGTGGTGGGGTGGGGTTGGGGTTACAAGATCCACCTGACCCATGCAGGAAGCTCTTTAACAGAAAGTCTTCACAGTACTTAATCATCCTAGTGCTCTATTTACCCCTTGCTTTCACACCAAGTTCATTTACTTGAGTAGTCAGTTGCTTGTGTCCAGGTAGGGAGGCTGACCCGTTTCCTTTGCCGTCCAGCGAGTGGATCTTCGTAACTCTGATACTGTTATGACAAAGCCTACCCCTTGACAGCATCTGGTTTTGGAATGGGAATTGTTATAAAATCCTGACCAGTAAGGATAGATCTGTCAAATTCACTTGCAAGAAAGATTTTTGATCCTCCGTGTCTTTCTGTGGTTCAACTGGTAAAGATGATGCCAAAATTCTGGATCTATCTTGTGATTATGAGAAGAACTAGATAAGATGTTGAGGGGTCCTGAAAAATATGGCAGAGTGGGTAAATAAAGAGAAATTGATAGCCTGAGGATGTCACCAAAGAGACAGTCAAGCACCTTTTAGCATCTTGTTAGCTGGGTAATGCATTTCCTGATTTTTGAGATGACTTTTTAATTTTGGTATTCCTCATCTATTATACATATTCAATCAATACACTGAGGGAAAATTACTTAGCCTATTCTAAGAGGCAAATAAAAACCTGCATATCTAGTCCCAGCTCTGCTTTCTTAGAACTAGCCCATCTCTTTGACACTGGTTTAGTGATCACTCAATCATAAGGTCACTCAATAAACAATTATTGAACTTTTACTACAGCTAGGGACCCTGGACGAGCTTTGAACACATCAATACTGTTTCTACGTTGATGAAATATGTATTTGTTAAAACGGGCTAATGTTGAGCTCATGTAGTTGGAGTAGAATATGCTGTGGGTCAATGGTCTCTCTATGGGGCCTACACTGGGCAAGGGCAGACACCATGCTTGATGGTTCATGAGCGAGGGTTGCTTGAAATCCCCTCCCCCAGCAGAGGAAACTGCAGTAGCAGCTCAGGGGCACTTGTTCTCTCACCATTTTAGAACTTTATAATGTTTTATAATGCATTTCTTCCCCCCCCCTTTTTTTTTTGCCCTTTTGGATTAGTTCATTGGTAGTTAAAAATTGGAATGAATTAACATAAATATGTGAATTTAATTCCCAAGAGATATTGTGAAGTACAGGAATATTTAATATTTACTGCTAATTAGTCCTAATTAGTATCTGGGAAGGACCTTGAGTCATACTTTATTTATTTATTTTTTTAATTTTTTGGGTTGTACTTTCTTTCTTTCTTTTTTTCAAATTAATTTATTCTTGTTACATCTCAATGGTTATTCCATCCCTTGTATCCTCCCATTCTTCCCTCCCTCCCATTTTCCCCTTATTCCCCTCCCCTATGACTGTTCCTGAAGGGGATTACCTCCCCCTGTATATGCTCATAGGGTATCAAGTCTCTTTTTGGTAGCCTGCTGTCCTTCCTCTGAGTGCCACCAGGTCTCCCCCTCCAGGGCACATGGTCAAATGTGAGGCACCAGAGTACTTGAGAAAGTCATATCCCACTCTCCACTCAACTGTGGAGAATGTTCTGACCATTGGCTAGATCTGGGTATGGGCTTAAAGTTTACCGCCTGTATTGTCCTTGGCTGGTGCCTTAGTTTGAGCAGGACCCCTGGGCCCAAATCTGCCTATCATAATGTTCTACTTGTAGGTTTCTAGGACCCTCTGGATCCTTCTTCTTTGCTATTCTCCCATGCTTCTCTCATCTACAGTCCCAATAGGCTGCCCACCCCCCTGTCCCAGTTTTCTGGTAAGTGAAGGCTTTCGTGGGACATGCCCCTTGGGCTAATATGCTGATATAAGTGAGTATATACCATTTGAGTCTTTCTGCTTCTGGGTTAACTCACTCATTATGATCATTTCTAGCTCAATCCATTTATCCACAAATTTCGGGAATTCCTTGTTTTTAATAGCTGAGTAGTATTCCATAGTGTATATGTATCATAGTTTCTTTATCCATTCTTCTACTGATGGATCCTTAGGCTGTTTCCATGTTCTGGCTATTATGAATAAGGCTGCTATGAACATGGTTGAGCAAATGTTCTTGTTGTGTGCTGGAGCATCTTCTGGGTATATTCCAAGGAGTGGAATAGCTGGGTCTTGAGGAAGCCCTATTCCCATTTTTCTGAGATAGCACCAGATAGATTTCCAAAGTGGCTGTACTAGTTTGCATTCCCACCAGCAATGAAGGAGTGTTCCTCTCTCCTCACATCCTCGCCAGCATGTGGTGTCTCTTGAATTTTTGATCTTAGCCATTCTGATGGGTGTAAGATGGAATCTCAGAGTTGTTTTGATTTGCATTTCCCTGATGACTAAGGAGGTTGAGCATTTCTTTAAGTGTTTCTCAGCCATTTGATACTCCTCTGTTGAGAATTCTCTGTTTAATTCCAAGCCCCATTTTTCAATTGGGTTATTTGGTTTGGTGGTGTTTAATTTCTTGAGTTCTTTATATATTTTGGATATTAGACCTTTGTCAGATGTAGGGTTGGTGAAGATCTTTTCCCAGTCTGTAGGCTGTCCCTTTGTTCTCTTGACAGTGTCTCCTGCCTTACAGAAGCTTCTCAGCCTCATGAGGTCCCATTTATTAATTGTTGACATTAAGGCCTTAGCCATTGGTGTTCTGTTCAGGAAGTTGTCTCCTGTGCCAATATGGTCCAGGCTCTTCCCCACTTTTTCTTCTAAGTGACTTAGTGTCTCCGGTTTTATGTTGAGGTCTTTAATCCACTTGGATTTGAGTTTTGTGCAAGGTGACAAATATGGTCCAGTTGCATTTTTTTACACATAGACCTCCAGTTAGACCAGCACCATTTGTTGAAGATGGTATCCTTTTTCCATTGAATGGATTTGGCTTCTTTGTCAAGAATCAAGTGACCATATATGTATGGATTCATATCTGGGTCTTCGATTCGATTCCACTGATCAACCAGCCTGTTGCTGTGCCAGTACCATGCTGTTTTAATAACTATTGCTTTATAGTACAGGTTGAGATCAGGTATGGTGATTCCTCCAGAGCCCCTTTTATTGTACAAGATTGTTTTTAGCTATTCTGGGTTTTTTGTTTTTCCATATGAAGTTCAGAATTGAACTTTCAATGTCTTTAAAAATTTGTGTAGGTATTTTGATAGGGATTGCATTGAATCTGAAGATTGCTTTTGGTAGAATGGCCATTTTTGCTATGTTAATTCTCCTTTCATGAGCAAGGAAGATATTCCATCTTCTCATGTCATCTTCAATCTCTTTCTTCAGAGTTTTGAAATTTTTTTCAAACAAGTCCTTCACTTGCTTAGTTAGAGTAACTCCTAAATATTTTATATTGCTTGTGGCTAATGTGAAGGGTGTGGCTTTCCTAATTTCTTCCTCTGCAAGCTTGTCATTTGTGTATAGGAAGGCTACAGACTTTTTTGAGTTAATTTTGTATCCAGCCAATTTGCTGAAGGTGTTTATCAGCTGTAGGAGTTCTCTGGTGGAATTTTGAGGGTCACTTATGTACACTATCATATCATCTGCAAATAGGGATAATTTGACTTCTTCCTTTCCCATTTGGATACCCTTGATCTTCTTTTGGTGCCTTATTGCTCTGGCTAGAACTTCGAGTACTATATTGAAGAGATATGGAGAGAGTGGGCAGCCTTGCCTTGTTCCCAATTTTAGAGGAATTTCCTTGAGTATCTCACCATTTACTTTGATTTTGGCTATTGGCTTGCTGTATATAGCCTTTATTATGTTGTGGAAAGTGCCTTGTATCCCCGATCTCTCTAAAACTTTAAAAATGAATGGGTGTTGAATTTTATCAAATGCTTTTTCTGCAACCAAGGAGATGATCATGTGGTTTTTTATTTTCAGTTTGTTTATATGGTGGATTACATTGATGGATTTCCGTATATTAACCCATCCCTGCATGCCTGGAATGAAGCCTACTTGGTCATGATGAATGATATCTTTGATGTGTTCCTGTACTCGTTTTGCAAGTATTTTATTTAGTATTTTTGCATCTATGTTCATAAGAGAAATTGGTCTGAAATTCTCTTTCTTTGTTGAGTCTTTGTGAGGTTTAGGTATCAATGAGACTATGGCCTCATAGAATGAAGTTGGTAATTTTCCATCCATTTCTATCTTTTGGAGTAGCTTGAAGAGTATCGGTATTAGCTTGCCCTTGAAGGTCTGGTAGAATTCTGCACTGAAACCATCTGGCCCTGGGCTTTTTTTGGTTGGGAGACCATCGATGATTGCTTCTATTTCTGTAGGGGAAATGGGACTATTTAGCTTGTTTATCTGTTCTTCACTCAACTTTTGCAAATGAAATTGATCAAGAAAATCGTCCATTTCCCTTAGATTTTCAAATTTTGTGGCATATATGCCTTCAAAGTAGGATCTTATGATTCTTTGTATTTCTTCAGTGTCTGTTGTTATGTCTCCCTTTTCATTTCTGATTTTGTTGATTTCAATACTGTCTCTCTGCCTTTTAGTTAGTTTGGCTAATAGTCTGTCTATCTTGTTGATTTTCTCAAAAAACCAGCTTTTGGTTTTGTTGATTCTTTGGACTGTTTTCTTAGTTTCTAATTTGTTAATTTCAGCCCTGAGATTGATTATTTCCAGATGTCAACTCCTCTTGGGTGTTTCTGCTTCTTTTTTTAATAGGGCTTCGAGTTGTATCGTTAAGATGCTTATGTGTGATGTTTCCAATTTCTTTTTAAAGGCACTTAGTGCTATGAATTTTCCTCTTAGCACTGCTTTCAATGTATCCCACAAATTTGGGTACGTTGTTCCTTCATTTTCATTGAATTTCAGAAACTCCTTGATTTCTTTATTTCTTCCGTGACCCAGGTGTCATTTAGCAGAGAGTTGTTTAGTTTCCACGTCCGTGTAGGCTTTTTGTTATTTCTGTTGTTGTTGAATTGTAGCCTAAGACCATGGTGATCTGACAGGATACAAGGTATTATTTCAATCCTCTTGTATCTATTGAGGCTTGCTTTGTGACCTACGATGTGATCGATTTTGGAGAAGGTTCCATGGGGTGCAGAGAGGAAGGTATATTCTTTCTTGTTTGGGTGAAAAGTTCTATAGATATCTGTTAGATCCATTTGACCCATGGCATTGGTTAATGATGTTATTTCTCGGCTTAGTTTCTGTTTCAATGACTTATCCTTTAGTGAGAGTGGGGTGTTGAAGTCTCCCACTATTATTGTGTGGGGATCGATGTGTGGGTAAGCCTTTTTAGTAGATCTTTTACAAATGTGGGTGCCCTTGTATTGGGAGCATAGATGTTCAGAATTGTGATGTCATCTTGGTTGACTTTACCTTTGATGAGTATGAAGTGTCCTTCCTCATCCCTTTTGATTAATTTTGGTTTAAAGTCTATTTTGTTCGATATTAAAATGGCTACGCCTGCTTGCTTCTTGTGACCATTTGCTTGGAATATTTTTTTCTAACATTTACCCTGAGGTAATGCCTATCATTATGGGTGAGATGTGTTTCTTGAATGCAGAAGAATGTTGGATCTTGTTTATGCACCCATTCAGTTAGTCTGTGTCTTTTTATTGGAGAATTGAGACCATTGATGTTGAGATATTTTAATGACCAGTGACTGTTAAGAGTCTTAATTTTGATGTTGTTTCCAGTCGAGCGTTTGTGTAGTTGTGGTTTTGCCATGGGGTAGTTATCTATTTCCTGAGTAGTTTTGGTTGTAGCTTGACCCTTTGGGATGGAGTTTTCCTTCTAGTACCTTCTGTAAAGCTGGATTTGTGGATAGGTACTGTTTGAATTTGTTTTTGTCATGGAATATTTTGTTTTCTCCATCAATGTTTATTGATAGTTTTATGTTTTGATTATTATGTGACGGGCAGTTTTTCTTTTCTGGTCAATTCTATTTGGTGTTCTGTAGGCCTCTTGTATGTTTATCGGCATCTCTTTCTTTAGATTGGGGAAATTTTCTTGTATGATTTTGTTGAGAATAGTTTGTGGGCCTTGGAGTCTGATATCTTCTCTTTCTTCAATGCCCTTTATCCTGAGATTTCTCTTTTTCATGGTGTCCTTAATTTCTTGGATGTTTTGTGTCAGGAGTTTTCCAGATTTGGCATTTTCTTTAATGGTTGCTTCAAGATCTGTGATTGTATCTTCTAGACCTGAGATTCGGTCTTCCATCTCTTGGATTCTGTTAGAAAAGCTCACCTCTGTGTTGCTCGCCTTCTTCTCTGAGGTCTCACGTTCTCGTTTTTCCTCTGTTTGTGTGTTTATCTTGAATCCATTTTCATCTTCAGATCTTGAACTGATTTTTTGATTTTTTTGATCTGATTTTTTGTATATTCCTGAGTTTCTTCCATTGCCTCTTTATAGGTCTTCAGAGCTTGAACCATTTTATTTACTTCTTTCATCTTGTTGTTTGCATTTTCCTGCAATTTTTCAGTTCCACTCTGTGTGCTTCTTTTATGTCTCTCACCTGCTTGGCTGCGTCTTCCTGCATTTGATTACAAATTTTATTTGTTTCCTCCATTATCATCCTCATTACCAAGGATTTGGGGTCATTTTCTTGTGTTCCACTGTGTTTGAGTTCTCTGGGTTGTTTTCTTTGGGATAGCTGGAAACTGGAGACGCCATGTTGTTTTGGGTTTTTTTTGCATATGCTTTTAAGCTGTCCTTTAGACATCTTGCCATCTCGGTTTTTGTTGGGTAGCTTCCAGAGTTGGATGGAGGGAGTCTGATGATAGATTCACCTATTTAATCACGATTTCCGTAGGCTGTAAGCTCTGATGCTTCACTGGTGTGGATGGCAGGAGGTTAGCCCTGTTGTTTTGGGCTCTCACAGCCAGTGATCCTCAGCTCCCCTGTGCTGTGGGTCCTGCAATTGTTCTGGGTCTCTGAATGAGCATTGGGTCAGGCCAAAGTGTCCACAGCCTTTTGGGTCCCCTGCCAAGTCACAGCAGGGGAGCTGTGGCTGAGCTGAGTTAGTGCCTCGGGCAGAATTGCTTGCTGAGTTGAGCCAGCGTGTCCACGGCACTGCGCACTGAGCTGTACCCGGGACTCTGAGGCTGAACTGTCTGCCGAGTCCAGTTTGGGTCTCAAGGCACCACTTGACCCAAATCCTGTCCAGAGTCCCCTCTCCCGCAGCAACTCCCACCGGTCACTACACCAATCGCCTCCATTGGGAGGCTGTGAGCTGCAAACCTCAGCCGCCGCCGCTGCTGCCGCTGGTGCCGCTGCTGCTGCTGCTGCCTCTGCCACTGCTGCTGTGATCTGAGAAAATCCATGCTCCTCTCATGTGCAGGGGCACGCAGGTCCTCTGCACCCTGGTCCCTCCGAACCGTGGAGCACTCCTGCTGCCATGGTGTGGAGACCTTGGTGTTCCTGGCTCAGAAATCTGTGCAATTCCCTGATTTGTTCACTGGAGCTTCCAAACACGGTCCACATTGCTCACCGCCATCTTGGATCTCTTCAAGTCATACTTTTAAACAGCTGTATCTTCTATCACTTCTATGTCTCTTAAGCCTTCTTAGCTTCTTTTCTTCTACTCTGTACTATGTCTTCCACTCTTCCACTATGTCTCCTAGGTGTGTGAGTTAGTCAGGCAGCAAGGCTAAGTGTCTCCATTTCATCCTCGAAGGTCTTTATTGTAATCTCAGAGGTTAGGTTTTGAATACTGGCTCTTTTGCTTGTTTATAAGTCAAGACTCGCTTTACCTCCCCACATGTTGCAAACAGAATTGTCAACAATTGTGGTGCTCACTATATGGAGATAAAGTAGGAATGCAGGTAGAAATAATGTAATGGCCACAGGGTAGCTTTTCAGTAAATGGTAAGCACACTAAGCATGTGTTGTAACTGCAACACAGTGGGCAGGCAGCATGCTCCATGGGGATTTGAGGAACAGCACTGCATTCAGTGTAACATGGCTCTGGAAAAAGAAAGAGGCTCTCCCAGTTGCAGGTTTCCCTCAACTGGCTTTAACTATCAGCTCTGTTCAGCATTGCTTAACTCTTTGTTGGAGCCTCACTCTAGCTTCTCGAGGTGCAAATTCCAACTTGATGAGGCCCAGACTGCCTTCCTTTTTTTGTCTGATGACATCATGGTATGCTAAGCAGTCACCGTCTAAAAGCTGGCTGTTGCTCACTTAGTAGAAGTAGATTAAGAATGACAAGAATAACACAAGCCACCAGCAGAGGAATATCACTGATTTTTCCCATTGATTCCTGGACTCATACATCCAGATTATAACCCTGGAATTCTGCACCTCTGTGAAAGTGAGTGGATATTTTTGCCTCCTTGACTTTAACTAATTCAAGTCCAAATAGTCTACAAAGAATGTGTGTAGTGAGGACTAATAGGGTCTCATTCATAGTGTGAGCATAGGAAGTTCTGAGAGTTCTATAGATTTACAGGTGTAGGCCTGACGTTTCTTGTTGTACTGTCTGTTACTGCTGCTGTAACGCTCACTATAAAAGATATTAGCTTCTATTTCTGTAGATCAGAAGTTCAATGTAGGGTGCACGGTCAGAACCACGGTATTGACAGAGTTGGGAATTCTAAACGATGATCTTCTCGCCACTCATTGAGATAGCTGCTAGTCTGTTTTCTGTTATAATGAAATCTTGAGGCCGGGTACCTTATACATAAGAGAGGCTATTTAGCACACAGTTTTGGACACTCAAGACCTAGTGTAGCACTTGTTGTGGCTGTCATGAGAGCCTCACAGTGAATGGTATCACGATGGTGGTGGACATCCTATGGCGACAGAGGAATCCTGAGGTGGGACCATAGAAAGGTCAGGTTTGTTCTTCGAAACAACTGACTTTCATGAAGCAAACTGAGGGTCCCCCGGAGAATAATCTAATCTTCCTTTGGGCAATACTCCCCTACTGCCATCCTTGGACATGGCTACACCAGGGACAAAAATTTCAAATACTTGAGTTCTTCAGGTAAAACACCCAACCCCATAGCCAGGTTGGCCAACTTCGAGTCCTTGTAGTTGTAGCAAGCAAATCGCCTTTCCTTGTAGGCTGTCAGCTAAAGGCATAGCTCACCCCTTCTAGGGCTCATTCACAGTCCTCAGCTCTTACATCCCATCTCCATCCTCAGAACCAGCAAATGTGGGTGGAGTCCTTCCTTCATTTCTTTCAGCTCACTTCTCTAACCCAGTATTGAAAAACTCTCTGCTTTGGAGAAGTGATGTGATTAGGTTGGGCTTATCCAGAGTACCCGTGATGGTGTCCCTGCTTTTAGGGCTATACTTTTAATCAGTTCTGGGAATTTCTCCACCATGCACAGGACCTGAATGATAAATGAATGGGGAGCTTGGGAGCAGGGGCATTGTTTTCCCATGCTAATCTTTTCGTTTAAATAAAGTACGTAATTTTGGGGCACTTTTAATACCCTACCTTCAAGCACTCCAACATTCTGACTGTTTAGAGATGACTGTATATTCGCATGGGTAGATATTTCTTTATTTCTTACCCCCTTTCACACTTTCCAACCCCCTTTCAATATCTACCTAGTCAGTTGCTGCAGACATCAGACTGTTATATCTTTCTTTTGTCCTTCATTTTGTATCTGTGTGTGTGTGTGTGTGTGTGTGTGTGTGTTAATGCCATCAGATTTTCTCTGTTCTTATTAGTGTATGGCTTCTGTAATACAGGTTTTAAAGTGAGCATTAATTTTAGGCTATTTAGAAACATTTATCTGAAGAAAAAGCAGAAATGTAATACTTCAAGAAATGTTCTGCCTTCCAGAAATATCTATTTATTTACTTTAAACTTTCCCTTATATTTTTGGCTAGGTTTCTAATGACAAAGTTGGCACCTAATCATTGCAATAATTAATATATATCAAATGTATAATCAAATAAACTTCTCAACCACTAACTCCACATCCAGTTATGGGCAGTGGAGTTGTCTTTGCTGTCTGTCCTTCCATTCCTTCTTGCATGGGCAATATTACAGCACAAGAATACAAGAAACTTCCTTATCATTTTCTTTAATAGGCTGACATGACTCCCTTCAAAATATGTGGCTCTCCACAGCTTGAGTGCTTGATGCAATACATCACTGACCTTTGTCTGCCACTGCCACTGCTGAAATGTCTGCAGATGTGCCTGTGGGTTCACAGGCTGCCACAGGCAGATGGAAGACTTCAACAGATATGTCAAGTAGATGAGGTGGTTGACACATGAGAATCAGTGTGGATACAGTGTTAGAGGCCAGATGCTCTCAGAGTCAGATAACCACGTGGATGCACAGCAGGCAGGCACTTCTCAGTTTTTTGTTTTTATATCTTTTAATTTTAATTTTTTATTTAATTAATTTATTCTGATTACAACTCAACTGTTATCCCATCCCTTGTGTTCTCCCGTTCCTCCCTCCCTCCTGCTTTCACCCTATTCCCCTCTTCTAGGTCTAAGACCGAGGGGAACCTCCTCCCCCACTATATGGTCATAGGCTATAAAGTCTCATTTTGGTAGCCTGCTTATTCTTTCTTTGACTGGCATCAGGCCTCCCCACCAAGGGCTTAACCATGTTCATAGCAGCCTTATTCATAATAACCAGAACCTGGAAACAGCCTAAATGTCCCTCAGTTGAAGAATAGATAAAGAAACTGTGGTACATTTACACTACGGAATACTACTCAGCTATTAAAATCAAGGAAATCCCGAAATTTGTGGACAAATGGATGGAACTAGAAATGATCATACTGAGTGAGTTAACCAAGAAGCAGAAAGACTCAAATGGTATATACTCACTTATAATTGGGCACTAGCCCAAAAGGGATGTCCCATGATAGTCTTCACTTGCCTGGAGATTGGGATAGATGTGAGGACATCCTACTGGGACTCTAGGTAAGAGAAATATAGGAGATGGGGCAATAGAAGGATCCAGAGGGTCCTAGAAACATACAAGAACAACATCGTGATGGGTAGATAGGGGTCCTGGGGGTCTGCTCAACCTATTCCACTGACCAAGGACAATACAAGTAGTAAATATTGAACCCCTACTCTGATCTAGCCAATAGACAGGACATTCTCCACAGTTATATGGAGAGCAGGGACTGACTCTGACATGAGCCCTGGCACTTCTCAGTTTGAAACAATCATGGCCAAGTTGAAGAGAACTGAAGAACTGCAAGGTGTGGACCATAGGGGTGAGTGTCCTGGTGAGCTCACTCATTATCATTCTACAGCGTCTCTCCATGAAGAAGGAAGGACACTGAAGCCGGCTGTCATGGCTTCAAAACTTCTGACCAAGAGCTTGCTGTATTACCACCCTTACCTACTGTAACTTCCAAATGATTGCTCTGGCTAATTTACATACAGCTCAGTGTCTAGAAAACAAGCCTTCATTTTAAAGTACACTCCAAACTGGAGGTGTGGCTGACTATCCTGTGTTTTGCTTCATACTTACATGTTTGTGGATGGACTGGGAGAGAGCACTTCTGGGGAATCTAGACCAGATGTTGTCACAGATGACTTACTGTGGATTCTGGTGATCCCGGTCACCTGATGTCATCTTTGCTTAAACCTCTGGGCCATTAGATGCCTTGACAGCAAGGAGTTGCCTTTTGTTGATACTGGCCCCGCTTTCCTTAAGAGATTTACTTTTTGTAAGCATTGCAGACTTGTATTTTAAGATTCTTGTAAATGAACTTGTGTTGTTACATTAGACATGAGGCTGTTTACTTTCTTGTTCTTTATTATTATTTATTTATTTATTTATTTATTTATTTTTGGTTTTGTGAGACAGGCTTTCTCTATGTAGCCTTAGCTGTTCTGGACTAACTTTGTAGACCAGGTTGACCTCGAACTCACAGAGATCCGCCTGCATCTGCCTCCCGAGTGTGCCAGCACAGCTGGCTACTTTCTTGTTCTTATGTATCACTTGTTAATGAATAAGTTTAACTAGAAAGAGCTCCTTACATTTTTGTATAGAACTATGACCAAAGTTTCTATTTTGCTAAAAGTTAAGTATAAATGAAATATCTGTAAGTTTGTCCCTAAAAAAAGTGTTTGTGGCCATCCTAACCCTGGATAGGTTAGAATGTACTCTCATGTGGGCACTTACTGTGTCAGTATCAGGTAAAATGAGGGAAGAAGTCATCTCTGGGATGAGCCCCAAACCTGTGTGCCTCTTGTCCTTATAAAAGGGTACACTGGGACATAAGGACATGCTTATGGGGTGAATATGGCAAAGGTGTTACTGTAAACAAAAGAATGTCACAGAATGCCAAACCAACTCGCAGCTGAGTAGGTGGCACGGAACAGACTTTTGCAGTCTTTAGAAGGAGCCAACCATCTCAAAACCTTGATCTGGGACATCTAGCCTCCAGAGTTACCAGACAACAAATTCCTGCTGTTCAAACCACCTGGTTGTCAGCACTTTGTCAGAGCAACCCTAACAAATGAGCACATCTCTATATAAATATGGGACCTTATACAAATTATCTTGTGACACCATACAATAGAGGTGTCGTGTCAGTTGTGTTAAATGGGGGTGATATTGCATAGTGAGAGGAATGTGGGACTTGTAGCTTCAGCTGCAGGTCCACAGGTCTGGAAGGGGTGTGAGAGGCTGTATAGTTCCTGGTTATGGGCTGTGGACCAACAACAGTGCTGTCAGCAGGCAGCACCCAGCATCGGGTCAGCCCAGCTTCATTCCTGCCAGCCCTAGGCACTGGCATGGGCTGAGTTGATTCCAGGAGGAAATGTTTCTCCCTCACTCATAGCATCACATAAGATACTGTAAATACAAACGGGAATAGGTAGGTCCCTGCTGAGGGCTTAGGGAATTCAAAGACAAGCAAATCAGGTCGGGTTTGAAACTCAGATTCCTTGTAACTTTTTGCTGCTTCCCATAAAGCTAGCTCCCTGTGGTGGGAATGTACCAGGTTCTTGATCTGCAGAGACTAAAATGTGGCCTAAATAGTCAAGGAATTTATCTCTGTGAGTGCCTCAAAAACATGTGTGCATGTGCGTATGTGTGTGTGTGTGTGTGTGTGTGTGTGTGTGTGTGTGTGTGTGTGCGTGCGTGCGCGCGCTCTCATGTGCATGTAGGCACTGGTTTATGCTCACAGTGGGAAAACCTATGTAGCTTCTACTAACCATAATTCCCAAGATGTCCAAATGATGAACTTTAGAAAACTGTAGACATCGCACCATTTTCAGGGCACTCTATTGCATACCTTCCAGGTTTAGCTTTCCAACGTTTAAAATGTTTATATGGAATTCACAGGCCAGAAATTGTCTACATATCTGTCCCATTCTTGGAGTGATTTCCCTGTGAAATGGAGCAACGATGCAAAAACCAAGCAGCTGTGCTTCCTTTTAAGGTCACAACTCCAATTCCAGTGCACTGTGTGGAGATTGAAATAGGAAAGTTTATTTAGGAAGAAATAGTACGTTGTTTTCTTAGACTGTTAGGTATGCCCCACCCCCAAATTGGTAGGAATTTGGGTCTACAGAATACCTAAGATATGCTGCTGTTTAGTTGTTAGGGTGACATTAATTATTTTTATCTATGATGAATTTTAAACTTGTTTTTCAGATACTTATCTTTTATATTTGCCTAAAATGTATTTTAGATGATTATATTAATTTTAAAATAGGATTATATTAATGACAAAATAGGCTTATTATTGCTTATTTTGAAGTGTTATAAACTTATATAATAAATATAGAATAAAATAAAATGTTATATTGTCACACGAACAGAATATGCAAAATATGAAATTATAGTTATTAAAGATATAGGTCCCAATCAAAATAATGGTCCTTTATTTTTCATTTTTTCCAGGCTATTGTGTATAAGACAGTTTATCATACCTAGACTATTGACTATTGACTATGAGAATTTGTTTTGTTTTGTTTGTTTGTCTGTTTTTACTATTAGAACTTCTAAACCATGTTTCTTGTTTTCTATGGAGGAAGAGGGTGAGAGTGATTATCTCAAGAGAGCTGTCTGATGGGCTAAAGGAATATTGAGTGTGTAAATGCCTGATCCAAATTAAGGCTTTTGATGCTGAGTGATTTGAAAAATCTGGGATTGTTTTAATTCCCCCCTGCCCTCCCCCCAGTATCATCAACTCAAAACGATAGAAAAGGAGTCCATAATAATTTGTGTAACATTAGAATAATATTCAGCTTCTCTCAGGAATCCTGTAAATTTATAATTTCCATTTCCCGACACTCCCAGTTCAGGCAGATGTTATATGCTGTGGCCAGTTCTAAAGAAATGGGATGTTCATGCACAATTTCAAGGAACTAGTTTAGCCATCCTGGAATGATTAAATACTTGATATGGGCCAAATGATACTCTCAGGCAGAGGAATCCTACGTTCTCTTGGAAGAGACTGGTGGTTTAGCTAGCGGCAAGAGAGGCAGGGACCACCATCTAGCCCTGGCATCTGCTTCCTCTGAATGTGTTTTCACCCCATCTATAAAGGTTGTAAAGCTGAGTTTCATCACCTTCAAGAATACTGATATTCTCTGTGTTCCTACTTAATATTTTGCTTACATTAGCATTTTTAAACATCTGAGAAGTGTAATAGCTTAATACACTTTATTTTTCTTCTTAATTTCAGCATATTACTTAACACAGGCCAGTGGTCTTGACAAACGGCCTTGATATTTAAAGTGGGTTATAACGTAAGCACAGCAGTAAATATAGGGCAGTTGAGGACCAGGCTTATTCTCTCACGTGGTCCATCGTCTTGGAGAAGCCTTGTTTGCCTCTGCACTTATCAGCATGTGGAGAGGAAGTGAGAGGACATAAAGCGGGCATTTCCTCCCCTCATGCTCTGAGCTAGAAGTGACTCACCACCTCGACTTCATTCTGTTGCGTGGGATTGTCTAACACCAAACAAACGTGAAATATATAACTTTATCGTGAGCCCAGGAAGAGATAATGCTCCACTCCAGCAGGCCACAATTTTCAAACAAATATAAAGACATAAAACAGATAGAACATGAAAAACAATATAAAACACTGGCTCCATCATTTTTCTAATTGGTTTGAGGAAATACCGAGAAGTCATTTGAAGGTGATTTATTTTGGTTCATGAGTTAAGGAGTTCCAGCCCATCATGGTGAGAAAGGCAATGAAGAATTTAAATTTTTAGGCAGTTCGTAGGTGCTGGGGGGAGTCAATCCTAGGATAAATTGTCTCATACCAGACTAACACAATCACTGGAAACTTGCAACTACTTCTGTCAGAAATTAACGATAGAACTTTTCCACTGGAAACATTTTTTTTGTTGCCACAAGGGGTTTTCCATTTTCCACTTATGAAGAACAGGTTATTCTGAAAATTTAAAGTAAAATTCAAAATAAAATCTTTCTGAGACTGAAGAGACTAAATTTGATTTGGACTAGTTTCTATTCTTACTAAAACTCAGTCTATTAAAAACCTGTGTTGGCTCAGTCTATCTGGGACCCTCAAGTGGAGACTTTTACGAAGACTGTGGATCACCATCATCCATCAACAGCATCCTTGGTTGGCCACAGAAGAGGAAAGCCAGCAGGCTGGGGGAAGCATGCTTGCGTCTTCTCAACTTTTCCTGTTACATAACTGACTCCTGTTTGGATTCCCAGGCTGGCATGAAGTTCACTGTGTACCAGAGAATGACACTTTAAACTTCTCATCCCTCTGCTGCTACTTCTATTTCTTGCTGCGCTGGGATTCAATCATGTGCCGCTTTGTGTGTATGTGCTGTGAGTGTGGAGTGTTTTATATGTGTTGTGTATGGTGTGCGCGTGCTGTGAGTGCTGTGTGTGCATGTGTGTGCATGTGTGTGCATGTGTGTGTATATGGTCTTTGTGTGTGCTGTGGGTTGTATGTGTGCTGTGAGTACAGTATGTGTGTGTTGTGTCTATGGTGTGTGTGTTGTGTGTGTGTGCTATGAGTATGGTGTGTGTTGTGTCTGTGTTGTGGGTTGTGTGAGTGTAGTGTGTGTGTTGTGTCTATGGTGTGTGTGTGTGGTGTATGTATGTGTGTGTGTGTTTTCTGTGTTATGTGTATGCTATGAGTGTGGTATATGTGTTGTGTGTATGCTGTGTGTACAGTCTGTGGTGTGTGTGTGTTTGTGTGTGTGTGATTTGTTGTTTTAATTTTTAGAATTGCCTATTTCTATCAGGCTTTTAAAAGGGACAGTGGATGGACTTGACTTACGAGTTCAAATTATAGTTTGGAAAATTACACCAACATTTTTATTGTTTACACATATTAAAAACTTAATTTTTCCAACAGTCTTTTGTTTCATGAACCAATTATCATCATGAATAATGATAACTTATTGCACAACAATACATTTTTGTTTGTTTTTGTTTTCAAGACAGGGTTTCTCTGTGTATCAGCCTTGGTTGTCCTGAACCCTGGACTCTCTTTGTAGGCCAGGGTGGCTTTGAACTCACAAAGATCTGCCTGCCTCTGCCTCCCCAGTGCTGGGGTTAAAGGTATGTGTGCCACCATGCTTGGCCTTTTTTTTTTTTTTAATTGCACAACATTTTATCAGAAGTAATTAGAAAAATCTGTAATATTAAAAATACTTATAATATATTTCTCCCAAGATGATTTCTGTTCTAAAGATGCATAATCACCCATCCTACCTTGCTTGTCCTTCAATTCCTCCTAATCAGAGGCAGACTGCATCTCCTCTGCATTCTAGGCATGTGGGCAGGGACCAGGTTGTGGAGGTTACTTGCTATCTGAAACTAATCATCGAGTGGGAAATCTGACTTTATAGACTCATGTTAGCGACTTTAACCATGACGGTCAGGGGAAGAGGAAGGAGAATGGAAACTAAGATGGAGTGTGGCTCAGGGAAGGTCGGCCTGAAGAATGGCTGTCCCATTTGATGCTGGGCTGTAAGGAAGAATTGGGCAGGGGAAGAGCAGACTGGATGACTTCCCATCATGGAACAGCAAGTGCTGCTAAATGTCATGCAGAAAGCCAGTTCAGAACGCTGAGTGATAGCTTGGCCAGACTGCCTGGGGACCTGAATTTGACTCCTGGCACCTACTTTGGGGAAAGGGAAAATGGATTTCTGTAATTTCCCCCTGATATCCACATTCCTCAAGTGGCATGTACACACATTCCAACAAGGGACTGTTGGAAAAATCAAGGTTTCTAATAAAAAACAATAGCATATAAAAAGGATTAAAATAATAAAGTGCATGCTATGTTTTCATACATATCACCAGTCATGTGCAGTTTTCTTTAGGGAATTACTTGAAAAAAAAAACCAGGCTTTTGTCATAAATAGTCAAACAGTTGATTCACTAAAACAAGTAAAACAAATGCCAATTTTAGTGTTTGCAAACTTAAGGCTTGCTTTCCTATACACACAGTTTCTGAAAACTTGACACAGGCTGAGTCATCTGGGAAGCATGAGTCTCTCTTGAGGAAGTCCCTCCATTAGATAGGCCTGTGCGCACGCCCATGGGACATGTTCCTGATTAATGAATGGTGCACGAGGGCTCAGGCCCTGTGGGTGGTAGCATCACTGTGCAGCTGGTCATGAACTGTAGAAGAAATCAAGCTGAGAGAACCATGGATGGTGCTAGTAAGCAGTGTTCCTCGGTGGTTTCTGCTTCAGGCTTCTGCCTTGACTCCAGTGATGGATTGTGGTTAGGATTCATAAGCCAAATAAACCCTTTCCTCCCCAACTTGCTTTCGGTCATGGTGTTTATCACAGCAACAGCGAATAAAACTAGCATATCTATATTCATGTCTGTTTCTTTCAGTGATCTGTGAACTCCTTTAAATGCTGGCAATTGCTGCTGGTGTACAATCCTGCCCTCTTGTCCCAACAGGGCTACCTAACTGTTACAAAGCAATATGCAATTGGTTGTTGAAATGGCTGTAGTTTTCCTCTAACATATTTCAATAGAGATGCTCTGATGTGAACACCACACACACACACACACACACACATATATATCTGTGTGTGTGTATATATGCATATATATACATATATATATACATATACATACAAACATACATACATACATACACCGGTGAGTGTAAATAGAGTTTTCCCTAGCTGAGACTCCTAGCAGCGGGGGATATGGAGTTTGAAGTTGTCACCTCCTATCCTATACCCAGGCAAAACTTCTACTAGTGAAAGGATAAGGACGCCAACCCCTACACAAAATTTTGGTCCAAATTTTGTCCTGCCTACAAGAGGTACAGGGACAAAGATGGAGCAAAAATTGAGGGAATAGCCAACCAAAGACTGGCCCTACTTGAGGCACATTCCATGGGAGAGAACCAGTCCCTGCCCGTATCAGTGTTACTCTGCTATGCTTGTAGACAGGAGCCTAGCATAACTCCTCTGAGAGGCTTCACCCAGCAGCTGATAGAAACAGATGTGGAGACCCACAGCCTAACATTAGACCATGCTCAGGGTGTCCTGTGGAAGAGTTGGGGCAACAATTAATGGAGCCAGAGGGGTCAAGGATTCCACATGAAGATGGTCAGAGTCAACTAACCTGGGCTCATGGGGCTCAAAGAGACTGAACCATCAGCCAAAGAGGATGCATGGACTGTTCCTAGGCTCCTTGCACATATGTAGCAGATGTGCATCTGGGTCTTCATGGGGATCCTTCTTCTCTGACTCTGATGTCTTCCTTTGGATCCCGTTCCCCTAATTGGGCTGCCTTGTCTGGCCTGAGTGGGAGAGGATGGCCCTAGTCTCTCAGCAACTTAAAGTACCAGGGTGGGTTGGTACCCATGGAGGGCTTCCCCATTCTCTGAGAAGAAGGAGACAAGGAGAGGAGGCTGCAACCAGGATATATATGTATGTATCAAAACAAAACCAAAGAGTCAAAGTAATAAATAAATAATCCTTATCTAAATCCAAACCTGAATTACTTGGCTCAAAAAGAGAAGTTCAGATGAATCCTGTTTCCATGGTGTTGCTTTATCAACTGGGAATTTCCTGCTGAGTCTGCTCCAGAAAGTCTGAAGCACAGTGCTAAACTTCTAAAAATAAGCTTTTATAATGGTCCCCCCCCATACACACACACACACACACACACACACACAAACACACACACACACACACACAAACACACACTATATGTATGTAGACATATATTTGTGGCCCACTAAAAGGTTGCCTGACACCCTTGGCACCACTGGGAGGTGGGACTATTAGGGGGTGGGGCCTAGTGGGAGGAAGTGACATCACTGGGCTACCTTGCATAGAATACTAAAGCCTTTTCTCTTTCTTCTCTCATTTATTTGCCAGCATTCCTGAGTTGAATAGCATAAGTACACTCCACATTCCTTACCACAGTGCCCTGTTCTGCTGAAGTGATGGTATCAGCCAACAATGGGTTGAAACCTCTGGGAACTGGAGCCCAGACAAACTGCTTCCCCTTGTAAGCTATGGCAGGCTCTTTTGTCATAGTGGTGTAGAGCTGACTGATACATAGTGGTTGGGAAATCCAGCTTATCTTCGGCTGACTGTTGCTCCTCTTAGGATTTTTCTTTTGTTTTGATTTTGCCATGAAGCTATAGTGATATGCCTTCAATGCGGAGCAGTGGTGGTGAACTGCAGCTCCCATCAGACATGTGTCGTGAGGGTAAACAGCTGACTCTGCTGTAGGTTTTCTTGCTAGGCAATAGTGTTTGCTAGGGTAAGCATGTTACCTGCATCTTCTACTTTTGGTGCTTTCAGACTTCGATGGGTTTATTGGGATAAAACAGCAGCATAAGTCAAACTAAATCTGTATTGCGAAATTTGGTATCAAACTTGATTTCTTCATGCTCCTAACCTGGAACAAGGTAGTTATCAAAAGATTGTGCTAGCCATAGGGGCTCCTTCACAGTTCTAGGAATATCTGGAAGTTACTCTTCTACTTTCTTTTATGAAAATATACATCCAGGACGTTCTCAGGACCCCTTGCTTCCTTGGGCAGCCCCTGGACTTAATGGAAGCTGGAGACAGACATCATGCCATGCCTTGACTTTTTTTCAAAATGTTACTTTAATAGCGAAATGCGAAGACTGAAATCCTATGCAAAGTTTAAAAGCTTCTTATGAAACTCAGTTCTCTCATCTGTACACACACACGTGCACACACACACACACATACACACACACACACACACACTATCCCTTCCTTTTCCTTCCCTTCCCTCCTCTCCTACTCTACTCTTCCTCTCCCCCCTCTTCTTCTGGGTTTCCTGTTAGTGTTTCTTTTCTTTCCATTTCTCAATGCTTATAATGTTCCTGAAGTCTCATTTATATATTAACCACATCCTTGCAGCACAACAAAAACAAACTTGTTTCTCATGCATGTTCCCTCGTGCTATAGAGCATTCTTCTTGTGAAGGAGACCTGGAGCAATTCCATTTACCAGCCCTCTAAGCAGAACTCTCAGGGCAGAGCACACTTCACCGAGAATGGGTTTCTTCTGAGTCCTTCAGGACTTTCTTCCCACTGCCACATTGTCTCCTGAACCTGCTACCCTCTGTCTTAGGACAACTAAAGCCTTTGAGCAGTGTTGAAAACAGGGCAAGACAAATATGTACCTCAGGGTGTGTCCCGGGGAGACCTGTTTCACAGAGCAAATTGGAGTCTATATTCCATTTCCTTCAGAGTGGTGTCAGCAAACAACGCGAGTGTAAGGATAGTGTTTACAGGGCTCTTGGATGCACTTAACTGTTAGTGGTGTGTGCTTAACTGTCGTTCAGATCTTTTAACAAGCGCATAGAGTCTGTGCCACTTTAGGCTTGCCCAGTGAGGTTCTATAAACACCAGAACCAGGTATGAATGTTTCTTCTTCGACTCCTGTGGTAGGCTGTAACATTTTTATTTCCCATGCTCCTCACATTCACTGCTTTAAGGAAACACTCTGGCTTCTCCTAGAGTGAATTGTAGCTTGCAGCTTACTTAAAATATGTACCCTTTTTGATCATTTAGGCTAGTTTTCCTACCCTTAAAACACAGGCAGCATGGCACATGAAAAGGCAACGTGGCTGAGTGGAAAAGGTCTTCAGGAAAGAAGTCTAATATTTTAAAATCACATTTAGTGTGTGTGTGTGTGTGTGTGTGTGTGAGAGAGAGAGAGAGAGAGAGAGA